>NW_006256486.1:13613503-13761396 GCF_000478725.1 Eutrema salsugineum
AAAAGAATATTCTAAGTATACTCTTCTTTTTATTTTATTGTTAATTACTAATAATATACTTTATTTATAAAATTTACAAATAAACTCATTTTCCATAAATTATAAATTAATATTAAATTCAACCACTATAATATAAAAATAACTTTACACATCATTTAAAATAACAAAAAAAAACATTTTAATCAGTTGTTGTATTAAATTTATTTTATGTTATTTCTAATTTCAGTATTTTTTATGTATTGTTAATTTTATGTTATTTCTAATTTCAGTATTTTTATGTATTTTTAATTTTATGCTATTTCTAGTTGCAGTTAATCTTATTATATTTTCTATTCTCAAATTTTATATTTATCGATCTTTTATTTTAAATTAAATATGTATAATATGAAGGATTAAATTAAAAATAAAAAATTTTTAAGAATAAATGAAAAGTGAAAGACTATTTTGTAAATAAAAAAAGTTCACCTGCAAAATGGAGTTGAAAATGGAGTTACTCTATATTTGGAGGAAAAAATGGCATTTCCCCATTTTGGAGGTGAAAATAGAGTAGGGTTGGAGAAGAATTTCCCCCAAAATGACATTTGGAGGAAGAAATGGAGTAGGGTTGGAGATGCCCTCTTAAAAAGTTGTTTTAGTTCTCTTGAAAACCAGTTTATGATATCAAATTATGTTGTACCTTTTTAAAATCCTTATGCACTTGCGCGGGCCAAACACCTAATTTTAAGTGAAAAAGAAGTGTTTATATCAATCAACAACACCTTGTCAATATTGAATTACAAGATAGATTTGAAAAAAGGTAAATTATGTCCTTTAAAATCTATTTCTTATTCTTCTTTAGAGACATGTAGATGGAGAGAGAGACAGTGAGTGAGAGAAATAGAGAGAGAGAGTAAGAGAAAGGGGAAAGAGAGAGTTAAACATTTCAGGTTCATGACATTAAATCTATGTTATTCGTGTTTTCTGTATTCCTATTTTTTAATGTCTGAAACACTTTATACTCTAAATGTAGTTGTCTAAATCATATAATATATACAACTTAGGACGAGGGATGGGAGAGAGTGAGAGAGAAATACTCAAACAGAGGGAGGGAGAGAGAGAGAGAATGATAGGGAGGGATGCATAGAAGGGGAGAGAGAGAGTTAAAGTTTTCAGATACATGTATTTGATTGATAGAATATGAAGTCAGAGAAGATGAAGAAAAACAAGAAGAATATGAAGTTAGAGAGAACAAAGAAGACGAAGGCGATAAAGAAGAAGAAGAAGTAGAAGAGGAAGAAGACGAAGAAGATAATGATAAGATGTGGAAAATACGAAGAAGAAGAAGACGTGATAAAAAAACCTACAGAATAAGAAGTAAAAAAGACACAGAATAAAGAAAAAATAAAAGAAAATGAAAGGAAACTAAGAATATATGAGAGAAGAAGGAGAGATAAAGGTGGAAGACTATGAAGAAAGACAAGGAAAAGACGATAAAGAAGAAAAACCAAAAGATAAATAAGAGGAAAAAAGAAAATGATAAAAAAATGATTATATAGAGACGAATAACTTACTTTTTTCTTAGTTCAATTGGTTTTGTGGAATTCATACTCTTATTTGGAAGGCATTTAACTCTTTAATTTTGGATAGTGTTTATTTTTTGGATTTGTTTTATTTTATCATGTATGTCTTAAAAAGTTGTTTTAATTCTCTTAAAAGGTTGTTTTAGTTCTCTTGAAAACCAGTTTATGACATCAAATTATGTTGTACATTTTTAAAATCCTTATGCACTTGCGCGGGCCAAACACCTAGTTTTAAGTTAAAAGGAATTGTTTATATCAATCAACAACACCTTGTCAATATTGAATTACAAGATAGATTTGAAAAAAGGTAAATTATGTCCTTTAAAATCTATTTTTAGTTCTTCTTTAGAGTGTTAGATTTATGTTTTTAAGTCTTCACTAGCGTATCAAAGTTGATTTCAACACTGTTTAGAAGTTGGCTATATATCATGTTCTAACTCTTACTGACTAATGATATATATATATATATATATATATATATATAATATATATAAGGTATTCCTTTTCTTCAAAGTTCAAACTTTTTTGTTTATTAATTTGAACTTTGACAATATTAAAGTTTGAAATGAAACATATTGAAACTTATTTGATTTATCAAAGTTACAACTATTCTTAGCTAATATTTCATATTGGTTCATAGTTCTTTCTTAGGTTTACTAATTGTAACATGCACTTCTATAGAAGCTCAAGTTGTTGTCATGATCATTTGGTTGCGTTATGTCAGAGTGACAAATGACAATTGTGTCTCTAAATCTTACTCTTACTCTTTGTTTGAATTTTGGATTTCGCTATTGCTCTCCTTTAAATGCTTTTTTTTCTTTCTCTATATCTTCTTGTCTTTCAACTTTGGCATATTGTTGGAGATTTGGAACCATATTTCGACATATGAGAATGTGTTTATGAATAAGTTATGATTATGAGATTTTTTTTGGGTAGTATGGGTACAAGTTAACCAACCCGAATTAAAACCAAAAAAATCTTGATTCTAAACTGGTTTTGACATTATCTATCAATACCAAATCCAACCGGAAAGTACCCAAACAGATCCAAACTGATTTTTGATGTTCTTAAATGGTTCCTAAATAATTACCTGAAACCCAAAAAGCCCTATCCAAACCAAACGCAAAAGTAGTGGAGATATTTGCTTAAAAGATTCGGCTAAACATGTCATTTTTGACTGACAGATCATGATTATTGGAATTTGTTGTAAATTTCAATCGAACTTGGAAAGGATCATAGTGGATAAGGACAATCAGAAGCTTTGGGAGATTGTTTTGGTGACAATCAGTGCACCATAGGTAGTTGGCATTGCGACATCAGATGCGGTTGATGATCCAGAGGTGGTAAGGATGTGTGTTACCGTCAAGATGAAAAATAAAACAAGAAAAACACTTTTCTTAAGCTGAGATCTCCATACCAGCGTCGTGCTTAGATCTATGGTGGCTTTAGGCGAACTAAAAAAATGTGGCCTTTATAAAAAAAATTAGTGTAAAATATCGTCTCAAACGTACACAAAATAATAATAATAACAACTTAAACTATAAAATTTCTAAAACATATTTTTTTTCTTTTTTTCCAGAAACTTATTTACCAAATTCACATAATCGACTTATTTTAGCCACAAATCAGACGGCTATGTAAGTGTAACTGGAACTGGTTGACAATTCGATCGAATTTTTAGAAACAAAAAAAAAACAATTAAAAATTTGCAAATCGGTGGTTAAACCGATAGATCCGGTCAAACCCAAACTTTGTTTAAAAGTTAGTTTTTAAGCTCAAAAAAAATTAATTGATGTTGCTACTTATATTGAAGAAAAATTATAAACCTCCTCATTTAGATATCGATGTGGGATTTTTTTTTTAATTATGCGTGTTTCAAGTTTTTAATTAAATTTTTCTTTTTTACTTTCCTTTGTTATTTATGAATATCCATAAAAATAAATATCAATAATAATAATACTAGTACAGTATATGAGCTTATCTCAAAGAAATAATCCAAAAATATTTACCTCATTAACTATATATATGAACTATTTAATAAAATTGTGGCCCTAATTTTTTTTTAATTTTTGGTGGCCTTAGGCTAATGCCTAACTCACAAGACATGAGGCACGGGCTCCATACTTTTGTGTGGATATGGTTATTGGGCTAGGCTTTGTTTTGAAATTTTACTATGGACGAATTGGAGCAGAGCTTGGATGGGATGTGAGATGTCGGATAATAGTTCCACAATTAGTCCATACATCTTTAAAAGTTCCTATCTCTCATGTATTCTACCATGGTTCATTGGTTCTTTCTTGAAATGATTACAATGAAATTGCTGACCAAAAAAAAAAGAAAAAATAGTATATAATAGTCGAAGTTAAAAATCGTGAGACCTATCTTCGCAATTTTCAACAAAACCTCATTACGGCGAGAGCAAAACACCCAATTTCCTCCAGAACTTAGGAGAAAGAAACAAAGAAAGAAATGTCGAAGACCCTAGTGCAGCCGGTAGGCCAGAAGAGGCTGACGAACGTCGCGGTGGTTCGACTGAAAAAGAAAGGGAACCGCTTCGAGATCGCTTGCTACAAGAATAAGGTCCTTTCATGGCGGTCCGGCGTGTAAGCTTCTCTCACCACTTATTCTCGCTTTTCAATCCATAGCTTTTTCTTCGTCGACTTATAATCGAATCATCAATATTCGATTTAGCAATTTCGATTCTGATGCGGAGGCCTTAAGCCCGATTTGATTGTTTTATCAATTGATAGTAATCACAAATTTGGTGTGAAGATGCTGTTAAAATCGATCACGTGTTTGCTTAGTATTAGCGTCAAATTTTCCTTTTTAGGTTTCCGATTTTCAAAGTCTTCGAGATGGTTATGATTCTGTGTAATTTCACTAGCTTCTATGAAGAAACTTGTGTAGTTACTCAGTTATATATTTGCGTTTATTAACAAACCGTTCGTGACTGGTCTTGAGTATTAGTTGATAGTATTGATGAATTTGGTGTAAAGATGGTGTTAAAATTGATGACATCTTGCGTAATTTGAAGGGAAACGAGTATTAGCGCCCAGAATTTCCGTTTTAGGTCTTCGAGATGGTTTTGATTCTCCATAAGATTTTGTGTACTTTCACTAGCTTTTATGAAGAAATTTATGTAGCTATCCATCGAATCTCTCTCTAAATATAGGCTTTAAATGTAGAGAAATAATTATATGAGAGCCGAAATGTTTACGCAGGGAGAAGGACATAGATGAAGTGTTGCAATCACATACTGTGTATTCAAATGTTTCGAAAGGAGTTCTTGCAAAATCAAAAGACTTGATGCTGGCCTTTGGATCAGATGATCATACGCAAATATGCTTGGAGGTCTGTTTACTGTCTTTTTTCTTCATTGTTTTATCTGCATCAAAACTTAATTGGTTTCTTAGATTTCGAAGTTCTGTCTCCTTAAAGCCTTGTCTTATATGTTGCTTCTTGCGTCTTTTTCAAATAGATTCTGGATAAAGGAGAGCTTCAAGTTGCTGGAAAAGAGAGAGAATCACAGTTGTCAAGCCAGTTTCGGGATATTGCAACGATTGTTATGCAGAAAACCATCAACCCTGAAACCCAACGGCCTTATACTATCAGCATGGTAGAGCGTTTAATGCATGAAATCCATTTCGCTGTGGATCCTCATAGCAATTCCAAGAAGCAGGTGAGTGGTGTATGTTTAATGTTGAAGCACAGTGACTTGTAAGCTTTCTTTGAAGAGCTTCATTTTGATTGTTAAAAACTGTGCAGGCCCTTGATGTCATCCGTGAGCTGCAGAAGCATTTCCCGATAAAACGTTCTCCAATGAGACTTCGTCTCACTGTTCCTGTTCAGAACTTCCCCTCGCTTCTTGAGAAGCTAAAAGAATGGGACGGTTGTGTTGTTTCCAAAGACGAATCTGGAACTCAGATGTCCACTGTAATGATTCTACAGCTTTAAGAATGTTAACCTTCTTTAGAATTTCTCTCTTTTTCTCTCTGATTGTGGTGATACATTCTTGTGCAGGTCTGCGAGATGGAACCAGGACTTTTCCGAGAGTGTGATTCCCTTGTGAGGAGTATGCAGGGGAGATTAGAGATACTCGCTGTATCAGTTCATGCGGAAGGTGACACAAGCATGGATCATTACGATGAGCATGATGATATGGCGTTGCAGAGGAACAAGCCATTGTTACCTGTTGAGACTGAGACCGATCCTGTCGTGGAGCTTATCAAAAAAATGCAGAAGCAAGAGATCGGGACTGGTAACAACACAAAGCAAGAAGGAGGAGAAGGAAAAGGGACCAAGTGCAGCACTTGCAACACTTTTGTTGGAGAAGCTAAGCAATACAGAGAGCATTGCAAGAGTGATTGGCACAAACACAACCTGAACCGTAAGACTCGTAAACTCCCTCCCCTTACTGCTGATGAGTGCTTGGCTGAGATTGATATGGACGACTCTAAAGCAGACTTGAAAGACTACTCTTTCTGAAACTACAGATTTCACTTTTAGTACCTTTTTTGGGGCCAGGTTAATGTTAGTGCTGAATCTTGTAGTCATATGTGAGTATGAATTACAGAAACTTGTCAAGTTGATCAGGAATGAATTTTGGTTACAGTAAACAAAATCAGGATTATTTTAGTACGCAGTAAACAAAACCCTTTACTTTAGTCCATAAAATATTATATTGTGTTTAGAATTCGGTTCGATTCTTTTGGGTAAAAAAGTAACCAACCCGAACCGAAACTGAATTTTTTGGTTATAGTTCAGTTCTAACATAAAATATTCATAGCGACCAAACCTGAAGTTAACGAACCAATCTTAACCGACTTTTTTAGTTTCTAAATGGTTACTAAATGTCTATATTCCGATACGCGAAAGTACCAAACCCGAACCAGAATGTGGAGGCCTAACTACGCACTCTTTGAAGGGCTAATGAGAGTACAAAATCAGGATTATTTTCAAATAGTTTGAGAGTTGAGACATTTTGGATTTAACGTTGTCAGAATTTATGAAAGTTTTCGTTAACACATCAGAGAAAAGATAAAATGAAGGATACAGCCTGATTCATTGCCTCCCTGATGATGTAACACCCATCGAAAGATGTACATTATAAACTATAAAAAAAAAAAAGCATAAGAAAAACTCCCCAAGATTAAGAAAAAAAAAAAAGAAAGAGGAAACAGCAAACTCAAGAGATGGTATTTGTGATTGTGGATGAAGGTGACCCTAGAAACCAGTTATTGTACAAAGATTTTTTAAACTCTTCCCTTTCTTTAAGCACAGTATCTCATCGCGGCTTAAGGCCCAAATCCTTAATCCTCAGATTTTTGTGATGCTTCCCAAGCAGAGAACATTCATTACCCTTTCTTCTTCATCACCATCTCTCACCCGTTCCAATCACACTGAAAATTGTTGAAACCATTGACTGCTCCTAAGAGTTGGCTTCCTAGATCCTGTTGCACGTTTGGATCACGCACCATCATCCCAACTCTTCCGTTCATCAGACCATTGTTCCCGTTAATATTCATCGACTGACCCATCCCACCACCAAACCCACCAGCACCTCCAATACTTGGGTTGCTGTTGTTGTTGTTGTTCACTTGACCATTCATCATCAGAACACCAGAGCTATTTACATTACTAACTGCCTTCCCATCGTTACCAAAAGAACCAACCATGCTTCCTCCTCCTCCTGAGCTATTATGAGCTTGGTTATTCATCAGGATTTCATTCAGTATCTTCTGCACCGAGCTTGACTCGTTCGCTTCAGCCTCAGCCGCAGTCTGCTGAATCGCTGGTGAGTTTGTTATCCCGTTTTGAGAGGGGTTATTGTTGTTAGATGAGGAAGTCGGAGATTGAAATGATGGCAGGTTGTGTTGTTGTTGTTGCTGGGATGATGGCGCCATGGTACCCGAGGAACTAGGTGATGCCATCTGAACAGTGTTCCCACCATAGGGACTGTTTGGAGGATTGTAAGCAGCATTCTGATGATGCCTTTGCTTCATTGAATTCTGGTGGATGAGGCCAGCGATGCTGCTTGTGGAGGTTGATGCAGAACCTGTATTGAAGGCATAGTTTACTGAACTTTGACCAGAACTCTGATCGTTGTTTCCAATTTGGGCAACTGCTTGCTGCTGCTGCTGCTGCTGCTGCTGCTGCCTAAGCTGTTCACTTGGTTGCTGAGGAGAAGGACCAGGCAGTGCAGTTGAAGGGCCTGTTCTCCGAGGAAACTTGGCTAAACTCTCTGTAAAGATTGACACGAGATATCTATCAGTCCAATGTTATAAAAACAAACTCAGCTGTTACGAGAAGACCGGTAAAAAATACAGAACAAAAACACATTTACTTTAATTAGTAAGGAAAATGCGGAATAAAAGGTCGTATTGACTTACCGATTGGTCCTGTTCTTGTTTCTCTGCTATAATCTATCAAGTCCTTCATACTATTTACCACCTCTGAGATCTACAATATTGCAAAAGATCAGTGAGCATACTGGGACAGGGTACTTCAAATGATCTCATTATATCCCTTTCAAAGTTGAACTTCCATTAAATACAAATATCTAAAAGTTTTATGCAATGCAAGATTGCAGAGTTGCAATGAACACTTGATACATATCGAGAAATTATGCATATACCTGCAAACACCGAACATATCTCTTTGTGTATCCCAAATCATTCACGAGTGGTACTTCCAAGGCCTTTGCCAACTGTCTAGCAGATGCAACAAACCTGCAGAACAGTGACAGCACATTAGAGATCACCAGTAGACAGTTAAATAGCAATATTTCGTGCAATCTAACAACATAAGAGAGGAAGTTTACATGTTGCAATTATTTTGTAACTCCGGAAGAGCAGAATCTGTTGTTGCATTTTGAGCGGCTTGTTGATATTTCTGAGCTGCTGATCCAAGCTGACTAACCTGTACATGAAGTACAAATATAGATAATTATCCAAATTAGAAACCATGAAAAAGGAAAGGTAAAGTGATGATTTTAGTTACTGAAAAAAAGAAAGCAAATACAGAAATAAAAAAAACTATCTGTCTTAGGAATAACTTCCTATCATAACATATTATCAGTTTTGTTAAAAACATAAACCCATAAGATGTAGATTCAACTACGGAAACAGAAAGAAAAATAGATAATCTTTGTAGAACTTACCTGTGGTATCAAAAGCCTTCGTGGAATAAGCTCTTCATGCCGCCGAGCACAAAATTCCCAAGAGAATATCTGAGAAGGAACATACAAGAATGAAATGGCTTGGACAGGAATATAATGGTATAGTAGTTTGCCAAGAGAGAAGTTTGAAGAACCTTAAGATCTGGAGAGAACACTATTCGAAGTTGGCCATCACGAACAACTCGAAGATGCTCAAATACACTCTCTTGTGTTGCTTTTGCGTACTCCAGGACAATTTGACCAGATGAATTCTGAGATTCCCTTGGCATATCGACATATAAAAGCTCTTCCAAAGTGCCACTCTCATACTTTATCTTAAATAGCCGCGGGAGGACTTCGGCGGTTGCCTCTAAACAATGAAAGACGCAAAGCAGACAAAATATGAGTAAAGAAGGAATGTTCTCTACGAACTACAGAAAAAAATGCACAAGCAGTGATCATGTAAATAACATACCAAATCCACGTCCAGGCTTTCGATTACATATCTCACAGTGCCACACATCCTGCAATGTTTGTGAATAAATATACCCATGTAAAGAGGTATAACATGAAACAAGTACCAAGTTTATTCAAAACTGCCTTGCTTGCACGAGATCAGATTAGCAAAAGAAAATGAGACTAGATGAGAAAGACAATCTCGTTTACAATCGTATTACAAACAAGAGCAAGTTGAGCAGTAAACCTGAGGAAAAACGCCAGTTGTTTGCCGGCCACTGCCATACATAGAAACGCACCATCTCTTCTTCGCATTCGGAGCAAAGTACTCAGCTACGAATTTTCTCCAGAACTCGATGTTATTGTCCTGTATTTAATAACAGGAATAACTGTCAATCATGAAGAAAAGCACTAAGCTGAAAAAAAAAATTCACTAATATATGGTAAGAAGCTTTACTTCAGGCCTATGTTGTTGCCTGTACATATACTGTGTAAGTCGCTGAGCACCCATGCCAGGTTCATACACTGGTTTCAGAGGTGGCCTCAGAGGTAAACTCTGCTGTTGGAACTGCTGTGGTAATTGAGGACGCTGTTGAGGCATCGATTTCAGGAATTGCTGTTGTTGGAATTGCATAAGTCTCTGCTGATGAAATATGTTCATTTGAGCTTGTGGAGATTGCCCCGGCATTTGAAGAAATTGCTGCTGCTGTTGTTGTTGTTGTTGCTGTTGCCTCTGCTGCTGCTGCTGTTGGAGAAACAATGACTGCTCTGAATGTTGAGGTTCCATTTTCACTTGCGCCATGCTTCTCATGGCCTGAAGTTGCTGCGGTTCCAACTTCACCGATCCTAGATTTCTCAACATCTTCTGTTGCGGCTGTTGTACTTGACCGTGCTGCTGGTCGTTTGAAACCTGACCAGGTTCCAACTTGACAGGTCCCACACCTCCTCCACGCACTGTCGGAAACTGCTGCTGCTGTTGTATTGACTGCTGACCGTGTTGAAAACTCTGAGGCTCCATTTTCTTATTCCGTTGCTGCTCTGCCAACAACTGGTTAGACGAAACGTTCGTAAATTGCTGACCCTGAACTTGAGCTGATGAGCGTGGAGATACCATACTCGGTGCATTAAAAGACGACAGACCACTAAACCCGACATTCGACAAAGGGTCTGACTCAGCCCCACCGGTATCCATGGAAATCACTGACCCGGGAATACCATTTACAAAAGACTGATTGTTGAGAAGGGAAGATATGTTTGGCGCGTTCCCAAGCATACTCATACTGACGTTGTTACCGAACTGAGTACGCGGAGAAACGAGTGAAGGAAATGCTGGTTGTGAAGGAAGAGGAGCTCCTCCTTGGCCTCCTAACATAGAAGGTGGAACGCTTTCGCCACTACCAACTGGATTAGGCGGTTCTGATGGTACCATACTCCCAGAATTATACAAGCAAAGACACAAGAGAAGATTTAAGGCTTGTTACAATCTCAGCTCTGTGCTGGAGCAAAGATGTCTTCAATGCACAATGAAGATGAAACTTGTTCTCTCTGACAAATGATAAGCTTCAGAGTCGTAAAATACACGAAAAGAGCTGAATCTGAGTGGTGAGATTCCGTATCGAACATTCTAGACCAAAGCACTGTCTCCAAAGGGAAGTCGCAGAGCTCCGAATCTCTGTTGAATACAATGGAAATTTTCAGATCCAAATTAAGCAAATCTACTCCATTCGAACTCAGCACCTTTAACAAAACAAAAGAAAAAAAACCCAAAATCACAAACCCATCAAAACAAAAGAGAAGAAGAAGAAGAAGCTCGATCAAACCCTAATTGAGAAAAAACAGAGATACTAATGAAGAGAAAACACAAATCTTCATCGGAAAATAATACTTACCAGAGCTGGAATTGAAGAATATGTCTCCGATAAGGCTCAAATCAAAGTGAATCGAAGAAAATAGCTTGAGTTTATCTAAATCCTCTGATTATAACTTAGGAATCTTGAGAGAAAAGTGAAAATCAGTAGAAAGCTAGAAACTTGTTGTTCATCTTCTTCTTCTAGGGTTTTTTGTTCTTTGTTCGAGATAACCCAGAAAAATAAAACAAAAAGAACCAAAACAATTCTCTGCCGCCTACAAATTGTGTTTCTGCGTTTATTAAATTATACCTTTTTTAGCTCAGAGTATTGTGTCCTGTTCTTCGCTGTAATCTTTTAGAGAGAGAAGAAGGAGATGAAGAGAGAGAATAGTGTCCTTGCGGACGTCAAAATTGTATTCGATCGGATTTATTTCATTCCCTTTCTTACTTTTTCTTTTTTTCAGTCTCTCTCTCTCCTCTTCTTCAAATGAAGTCAATGACATGCCCTAGAAAAATGTTTTTCTCACCATATTTTTTTCGGCAATCATTTTTTGTTCTTTTGGGTTTTTAATATTAAGTTGTATGTTTCTCACAATTCTTTTTCTTTAATATCTCCATATTCACCGAAAATTAATCTTGTCGAAAAAATAATCCTTTTAGGGATGAAAAGTATAATAACTTGACTTCTTCTAAGAAAACTAAAGATTACCAAAATCAAATATAACCAGATTTTCTTCAAATTCCATTATACTATTTTTAAGTTACCATAAATTATTAAATATTATTATAAATAAAAAATTACATAGAATTTAAAAATTTCTAATTTTAATTAAAATTAGGAAATTTTCTAATTTAATTAGTTATTACCAAAATAAAAATAAAAAAATTATGTATAAATTTTTTTATTAATAATAGTAAACCAACATGATATTAAAGTTATAAAGTAGAAAAAAATTTTTACTTTAAAAACTATAAAAATTGAAGTTAGAGATCTTTCAAGACATCCATGATTTTAAAATTCGATTTAGTGGTTTAAATCAGTAATCAATGTAAAAAATTTCTAATTTTAATATTTTAATATGTTACTAGGTACGTGTCTTGTCCGTACCTTGCGCAGACCACCGAAATGTTTAAAATTGTAAAACAAAATTTTATATTATGTGCAGCAAAACTAAATTAAGACAAACACAAATTTTTCATTTTATCGTAATGGTTATTCATTTTCTTCTTTTACCTGCTCTTTATCTTTTGATTGTTTTTCTTTATCGTCTTTTCTTTATTCTTCTTCATTGTTTTCTAACCATCTAATATCAATGTAGGTAGATTGTAAGTATCAATACTCTAACACCTATGTAAAGATGGCACGATAATCACGTTCAAAATATACAGGGAAACAGAGGAAACACATACGCACTGTAAGACAACAAAAATCAATGACCAGTTAAATCAATATGTATAAACAATAAGAATAATTATGTATAAAAAATGTATTTTTTATCGTCTTTGCCTTTTCTTCTTCTTCCTCTTATTTATTTTTCGGTTTTCTTATTTCTCATCTTTTCTTTCTCTTCTTCATCGTCTTTTATTTCTACTTCTTCTTTCTCTTTTTCTCATCTGATTTGTCTTCTTCTTTGTTCAATTCTTCTTGATATTCTTTATCTTTCAGTTTTTTCTTCTTCGTATTTTCCTTATTGTTTTTCATTGTGTTTGATCAATTCTTCCCCCGACTTTTTTCTTCTTTTTCTGGGTTTTACTCATATTCTTCTTCTTTATCCCATTTCAATGCATTTTTCTTCTTTCTCTTTGAATTTTTCTTCTTCCTCTTTTCCATCGAATTCATTTTTCTCTTCTTCCTATTATTCATCTTTCGGAGTTTCTTCTTCTTCATCATCTTTGACTTCTACTTCTTCTTTGACTTCTTCTTTCTCTTACATATCTTTCAATCTTTTTATCCCTCATTCTTTTCTTCATCATCGTCTATATGTCTCCCCAAATTTTTCTTTAATTTGATTTTTCTTCGTCTTTTCTTTGCATCTCAGTCTTCATTGTATTTGTCTTTTTAGAATGATTATTATTCTGATTCATATTTTCTCTCGTCTGCATATTCTGATTCATTTACTTGCACGGGCAATGGTTTCATCTCTGTCTCTCTCTCCCTTCCTCTCCCCCTCTTTTTATCTCCTTCTCTCCCCCTCTCTTTGTATCCCTTCTCTATCTCTCTCTCTCTCTCTCTCTCTCTCTCTATATATATATATATATATATTCATTACTTAGATCTCCTGAGGTTTTTCCTTCTTTTTCTTCTTCTTCTTCTCTTTAATTAATGATAAATTCTATAATATAGCTTTAGCCTTAACTCCTCAACTTCTCCTTCTCTATTTTGTTCTCTTCTTTACCTTCAAACCTTCATCATCTCTTTTTCCCACTTTTTCATAGCAATAACACATTTCTTTGCCACCCAACTATCTTTCCTCGTTTCACCCATTTTTTTCTTTAGCTTCCGTGTTTTCCTCATGTATTTCAGTGAGGGATTCATACCCGTTTTAGTATTGTCGAATTCAATGTCTGAATGTTCAATCTCTGTTGGCTCGTGTTCAAGTAAACCAGTAAACTTCAGAAACACATAACAATCTGATTTGAGTTGTTTTGAACATAGAAACCTATTCGAAATTTCATCTCATTCTTCAACTCTTCTTCGAAGATCCAATATAAGCTCTATCTTGTAAGATTTGGGTTTTAGAAAAACAATCAAATGATGGACTGTTTTAAGATAAATTTAATTCAAAAACTAAACTTTTAAAGCAACAGAGTTATACGACACTTGTTACACATCAAAATATATGAAAAATGCTACATGTGAGTATGTTTATTCTTCAATTCACAAGAATTCAGTCATTTATGTTTATTAGATTCTGGTGTCAGAGAATCATCAATTTATTCAGTACTCTGATGAAGCCTGAAATACTAAAAATGTAGTTCCAACAAGCTGAAACAAATTACAAGGATGATGAAAATTATGACCTGAATATTTCTCTAGCAAACATTTTTCTTCCTCTGTATTGGTGACTCTCCTTCCTTCAGCTCGTTTTATATATCATCAGGGTAAAACAAAACAAAAAGATCGATAATTTCATTAACAAACGATGAAACTAAGAAGTGGATCAGGGATTAACTATAATATAATTCAAAATCAATTGGATGGTGCCATTTGTAATTGGTTTGCACTCTGTTCTCAATAGAATTGTTATAAATCAAGACAAGAACTTGACATGCGTAAAGATTCTAGCACATTGAATCTAGTCTCGTTGTCACCTGCTTTTCCTTTGCTCTTTGAAGTTAGAATACATCACATTCCCGTTCATCAACTTACCAACAAATATATTGCTGTAATGCCTGATAGGTTTAGTCTTCAGAGTAATTTAATGTTTTTTTCTGATAAAAAAATGTGTTGAGTAAAAAAACTATAAAATATTTTTTCCAGAAAAAACATAATTGCATTTGGGCAGAAAACGATGGGAAAATTGTAAAACAATAAACCTTGTTTTGTTCATGTTACATATTTTTAGTAAACTATGAAACAAAAACTAATCCGAACTGGTTACTTTTTTTTTGCTTAAAGATCCATGTCCACACAAGCTACCACGAAAATAAACCATAAAATTATATTTAGAAATAAAAATAAACATAAACAACAATATAAAGAAAATATTTATTCTAGAACCCAAGGAGAAACAAATAACAATCAAACAATAAATAACATCCATTCACAAATATATTACCAGAAAAATTAATACAAATCTAAACTAAAACATGAATTATACAAAAAAAAACTCATTTCTTGGTTTTGACTCTTATAAGAAGATCAAAATAATAAATTAGAGAGTTTACAAATATCAATTAATCAAATTAGAAGTTTTAATGATTTGTTGACAAAAAAAAAGTACTAATGAGTTATTTGCAATTACCTATTAGATCCATTTGAAGATATGATTGCAAAAATTCAAACCAATCACCTATAGTTTGCGAGATGAACTCTAGGTTCAAGAAAAACAATAAAGAAACTCAGGTCAATCATTATTTATGAACAATAACTCAAATATATCCATAGGAAAAACTTAATAAAGAGGAACACGAATATCTACTACGGAAGCAACAAATTTTATATATAGAATTAAAAGCAAAACAAAGAACACAAATATGATATCTCGATGACCAATCGCATAGAGAGTAAAACAGGGGTTAAAAATTAAGATAGTTGTAATGCATAGTAATAAAGACACAATAGAGAAAAAGCATAGATATTTGAGACAATTAAAAGGTAAGCATTGAAGAACAACAAATTAAACAAACAATATAATTTAAACCAGATCAGGATATACAAAAGGTGTATTCATGAAAAAGAGGTGAACGAGTTTTGTAAAAGTTGCTAGACCTTAGAAGACAGTTGTTGTATGTAAAAAATATGTAGGCGATACATGTATATATAGTAGGATAGATGCTTTAGGGTTTAGGGTTTCGACGTCGGTGCCCCATTACCAGAATCGTTGGTCTATGATCGAGAACAAAATTGCTGGCCCATGAACAGACTCACTGGCCAACTATCGAAGGAAAAAGCCATGTCATAGGTTCTTACACATAGGATTAATGATTTACCTATCAGAACTAATTAAAACGCCATATATTTTTTTAATAATGACACATAGGACAATCGCTGTGGTGATGACACATCAGATTTTTGAGCAAGACCTAAAGAAATATCGAGAGGTTAAGAAAATATGTAGAACTAAACGGGTATATATAATAGGAAGAATATGCTAGGGTTTAGGTTTCTGTGTCTAT
This sequence comes from Eutrema salsugineum, assembly GCF_000478725.1. Lineage (NCBI taxonomy): Eukaryota > Viridiplantae > Streptophyta > Magnoliopsida > Brassicales > Brassicaceae > Eutrema > Eutrema salsugineum. The sequence goes on from NW_006256486.1 coordinate 13,629,363, forward strand.
GACTGTTATTAAAATCGCTGGTCCATGGTCCATTATCGAAGGAAAATCCCTGTTACAGGTTTGTACACGTAGGATTAATGATATACCTATCAAAACAAATCAAAACAACACATAATATTTTTCAAAACTGCCACGTAAGACAATCGATGTGGTGATGACACATCAGATATTTGACTTCGCAAATAATAGTATAGATTAAAGAAATAATATTTTAAAACATATCCAATCATATATCCAAATTAAATAAAAATATATATATCAAAAAAGTAAACTAACAAAACAGAAAGCAAGAGATTTTAAAATTTTCAATAACTTAGAAAAAGTAATTAATAAAACTTTCATAAAAAATAATAAACTTGATATATATATACTAAAAAGGTTACTTTTTTTTGTCGGCCAACATTTCATTAAGCCCATAAGGCTAAAAGCATACAAGGTACATAATAATTAAGCCCAGTTGCAAAATAATTAGCATACACACACAACTAACACGTGTACTCACACGCGTAAAGATTTGAGACTTAAGAAAAAAAACATGTGGCGTGTACCAAACCCATCTGCAAACACGATGCTGTTAACGTCGTCACTCTCATCGCCGGCGACAACACCATCGATAACACACGACCAGTTTTTATCGCTAGCAACCTCGACCTCCACAGCAAAAATTATGTATCTTGATGCGAACCTTTTTCGTTCTTCAGTTTCCGGATAAGAGAAGTCGGAAGAATATCAAGCTTGAACAAAATTGAAAACCACTTTTAAGCTTCATCCAGATTGCTATCTTCGAGGAAGCTCCACCACTGTACAGACACAATCTATTGGTCTGAACTTTATCCAGCTTTACTCCGAGTGTCGAGCGAGAGGAGAACAGTGAAGAAATTACTCCAAGCAAGATAGAAAACCTGAAATAAAGATTAAAAGAAACCATCTACTCCGACAAGAAAGAAACACAGCCGGAAAGAGAACTAAAAAGGTGAAAGATCCGGAATGAACCGGAAGATCCGAACATCGTCGGAATTTATTATCCGAATCAAATCGGAAGTTTATTATCCAAAATATACGGAAGAAAAAAAAACTGATCATATGATCAGGAAGAGAGAAAAAGCATTCTCTTTCTCTGAAAGATTTGAAGGAGAGAAGAGAAAGAGAAGCAAAAAACTCTCTACATGAATCGCCTCCTCAATCACCTGGAGGAGAGAGAAGAGAGCGATTGTTTACTAAAAAGGTTACTTATTTTAAGGTATTGGGCTTATTGGTACTATCGTATTGAGCATAAATAAACATCTAAAATTTGATCAATTCGTTTAACAAAATGACCAGTATACAGAAATATTATCTCTCAGGTTGTTCAAGTCACATAAGAACCTATAATGTAAAGAAAACAACTTTGATAGTGTTTTTGCAATTAATATGTTTTGAAAACGTTCAATACCTGAAACTTTAGAATTTATATGCAATTTCACTCAAATTGTCAAACCTATATATGATATTTTAAATCAAAATATTGAGAAATAGGTAAAAGTTAAAATCAAAAATGGAGAAATAGGCAGAAATAATATTTGAAAATGTTGTAATAAAAGTCCAATATGAAACAGAAGGTAAAAAAGTCTGATTTCCTAACATAGCTACTAATTGAACCCAATTAAATAATATATGAAACTGATAAATAAACATGCTTAATTTCATAATAAAGAAAAATTTAGGATCAATATAGGGATTTATATGCATATGTACACAACATCAATCAGACTTTCAATTGGCTAACCAAAACCCTGAAGACAAAAACCTAAGAAAGAAAACTTGAGTTTATTTTTAAAACTGAAAGGCAACAGCTTCAAATTTTGTTTTTCCATTTCGATTTCCAAACCAATTTCGAAACCACCAAATAATATATTAAAACAATTCTATTTTAGTAAAACAACTCTTTTTCTCTAAATCAAATGTGGGTGATCTACAATCATGTCAAAGTTGGACAACTCGATAAGCATCATGACTCTAGTGTAAAATGAAAGGATACGATTCGAACTTGGACATGGAAAGCGATGAACTACATTTGATATAGGATAGAGATAACATATTCATTAGGAGTGATGGTGGTTGATCAGAATAAAAAGAAGCGGGGGAGAAACATGATGCTCACACTAACAAAAAAAAAGAAGAAGATAAAAGCATATCTTTTATAAAAAAAAATTGTTTTTGACCACATGACCACTCCTAGTCACCAACTGTTTTGCTCACGGAGACTCCACAATCGGCTTTCACTGCGGTTCCCAGTCAACGCTCCTCCTCTCAATGCGGCGGTGGTCAGAATTACAAAGGAAATTGCAACAACCGTGGACGCTGCCACCAGTCTGGATCTCCATCATTCAATGCTCCTTGGCTAAACAACAATATGTGACCCGATAACAACTTATGACCTGCATATTGGATGCCACAATGGCCCAGTTCTGGATTTCCTCAACTTGGTAACACTATCAATGAGTCTTTTCCTATAGCACCAGGCAAATTGGACCCGCGCCCTAGCAATCAAAGGCCCACTTTCCAGCCATGACAGCAACAGAATCATCCAACGGCAGCAATTGCTCACGCTTTCAACACAATGAAATTTGCTGATCTGGGTGACTCCAACTGGTACATGGATACCAGTGCCAGTGTGCATCTGACGAACGAACCAGGTAATCTTCGTCTCTCTTTTAATTAGAGCACTATTTCTTCAGTTGTTGTAGTAATGGATCACTTCTTCCCATCATCCAAACTAGTATCTTATCCTTTCCTACTCTTTCTCACCCTCTTTTTCTCCGTCTAGTTCACGTATGTCCAAAAATAATTAAAAATGTGATATCAGTTCATCAATTCACAACTTTTGGTGTTCTTTTTATCACTTGACCCTTTTGTTTTCACTGTGAAAGATTGTCCAATAGACAAGATGATTCTCCGATGTGACAGTATCAGTATCAGACCTCTCTGCCCACTCACCACTTTATCCACCAAAAATCACGCCTCCTCTCCACCACCCTCTGTCTTTCTAGTTGATTTTGACACTTGGCATCGTCGTCAAGGACATCCCGACAATCAAGTTGAAGATTTATTAGTTTCTGAAGGTTTTATTTCCACCAATACGCGTTCTTCTGTTATTTGCTATCAATGCCATTTAGGCAACATGTTCGTCTCCCATTTTACAACTCTAGTTCCATCGTTTCTTCTCCTTTTAAAATAATACATTCTGATATTTGGTCATCTCCAATATCAAGTATCAGTGGTTTGCGTTATTATGTCGCATTCCTTGATCATTATTCTCAATTTATATGGGTTTATCTTTTGAAAAGAAAATCAAATGTTTTCTCAAAGTTTCTTCACTTTCATGCTTTTGTGAAAACACGGTTCAATCTTGAAATAAAATCTTTTCAATGTGATCATGGGGGAGAATTTGATAACAAACAATTTCAAGATTTTTGTGGGATAAACAGCATCAATATGCGTTTTTCTTGTCCATAAATTTTATCCCATAATAGCAAAGCTGAGCTTGTCATCTGTACTATTAACAATATGATTCAGACTCTCCTATTTCAAGCTCACTTTTCACCTAATTTCTGGGTTCATCTTCTTAACCTTTTACCTTCATATTTTATTTTAAATAAAATTTCTTTCACTACTCTATTTCAAAAATTCGCCACTTACTCCCATCTTAGTGCTTTTGGGTTCCTTTGTTATCCCAACCTTCTAGCCACTTCACTTCACAAACTAGCTCCTAGATCGACAACTTGCATTTTCCTTGGTTATCCCTCTCATCACCGAGGATATCAATCTCTAGACATTCACAGCCTTAAAATAAATATCTCTCGGCATGTTGTCTTTGAGGAAGAAGTTTTTCCTTTTTCTAAACCATCTATCTCTAACACTTCCTTTGAATTTCTTGACTCCAACACTGAAAGTCCCATCTTTTGAATATTGTTTGAACATCCTATTCCAACTCCAACGACGATGCCAAGTGCCCCATCTATCATACCACCACCTTCACATGCCCCACTTGTCCAAAATCCTCCACCAATATAACCACAACAAACCCAGATTCAACCAATACCCCAACACCAAATATTTACCAGAAGCAACCATGGTATAGTCAAACCAAAACAACATTTCTCCCTTGCTGTTAATTCAATTTCACCTCTTCCAAAAAGTCATAACTATGCTTTAAATGATCCAAACTGTCGACCAGCTATGCACACGGACCATGGTGCTCCTATTAAATGTGGGACGTGGGACGTGGGACTTAGTTCCTCGGCCTCTCGGAGTTAACATTATGTGTTCTATGTGGCTTTTCAGGCATAATTTTTCATGCATATGGTTCTTTGGCTTGTTACAAAGCACGACTGGTGGCAAACGTCAAGTCACAAACTCCATGAGTTGACTGCAATGAGACGTACAGTCTGGTAGTAAAACCTGCCAAAATCCGCCAAGTTATTCATCTCGCCCTTGGACGTGATTGGACACTTCATCAATTAGATGTCCAGAACGTGTTTTAACATGACGATCTTGAAGAGATGGTTTACATGCACCAACCATCCGGCTTCTCAAAAAATCGTTACGGCCTGAAAAAGGCTCCCTTGTGCATGGTTTCGGCGGTTCTTTCATTATATCTTATGCATTGGATTCACTAACAGCAAATGTGATCCCTCTTTGTTTATTTATCGACAGGGAAAATATATGGTGTATCTTCTTTTACATGTGTGGATGATATCTTTCTCACAGCTTCCACAAGAGACCTCTTACAATGCATCATAAAATCACTTGCTGGTGAATTTTCTATGACAGACCTTGGTATGTTTCTCCACTTCCTTGGGATCACGGCATAGTAACAATGAAGGAGTTCATTTATTGCAAAATCAATATGAAATTAACATTCTTCATTGAGCTGGAATATCAAATTACAAGCCAAGTCTCACACTAGTTGACAACAAATCAAAGCTTGCTGCCGACAAAGGACCATCAGTTGCTGACTTCACTTCTTATCGAAGCCTTTCTAGTGTTCTGCAATACCTCACTATTACTAGACCGGACATCACTTATGCAGTCCAACAAATCTGTTTATTCAAGCATGACCCGTGGGAACCACACCTTACTGCTCTCAAACGTATCTTACGGTACATTCAAGATACACTTGAACATGGTCTCCAAATTTACAAATCTTCTGATATGCAGATCACAAATATTCTGATGCTGATTGGAGTGGCTGCCCCACAACATGCCGCTCCACTCCTAGATATGCCATCTATCTCGGCCCAATCTCATCTCTTGGTCATCAAAACGACAACCGAAAATCTCACACTCTAGTGCTGAGGCAGAATACCAAGATGTGGCCAACGTCGTTGCTGAAATATGTTGGCTTTGAAATCTTCTTCTAGAGCTTCACTCTCAGCCATCACAGACGACTATCGTTTAATACGACAACGTCAGCTCAGTCTGCATGGCACACAACCCAGTAAATCACCAACGGACAAAACATATTGAAATCTACATTCACTTTGTCAGACAAAAATTTTTCTTGGGAGAAGTACATATTTTCATGTTCCATCATCTCACCAATATGCTGATATATTTAACAAATGTCTTCAGACAACACTCTTTGAAGGACTTTCGGTCCAGCCTCAACATTCAGACACCTCATGTTGCGACTGTGGGGGAGTGATAGCACAAGCAATATAGGAAACCATATCAATCTATAATTTCTTCATATCTCTGTGATTCTTCAATCACATTTCTGTAAATCCTCAATCATATCCCTGTAAATCATCTCTCATTACTCCTGATTGATTCTCTTTTATACTATTGATAACCTTGTAACTATGTTGAATAAGACATACAGAACATTACATTCTTACAAGGAATGGACGTAATCATGAAGATACTGCAACTCTTTCATAAAAAAATGATCAAATTTATTGAAAAATAGATTTGTAGCAGGCTATCATCAATCCGAGATTTGGGTGATAAAAGGTTTGAGAATGCTCTTCAGCTCTAGTTCTGGACACAATTAAACAATTCTTTTACATAATATTCATAACACTCTGTCTACTATCAATTTCTTGTAACGCCTATGTTGTAAAAACGCCTTTTTTGGGTTTAAATAAAATTTTATATTCAATTCAAAAAAAAAAAAAAAAAATTTTCATAACTCTCCACTGGCTAACCCAACAACTAAACAATTTTGTGTACCAGATTCAATCAATGAACCGTGTTCCAAGCTTTATTTTTTCTGGTCAATTGATACAAGCTCTACATATTTAACTTTAAAAAACTTCCAAATTGTCTCTAAACTGAAAAACCCTAACCTCTTGACTCTGTTCTGCGCAGTCCGAGGAGAAGTAGAAGAAAATCTGAAGTTTGATCAAAGTCTTGATGTCAAGCCCTGAGAAGAAGAGGAAGACGACGGAATCGATCCCAAATATTTCACTTCCCAATGATTTGTTATTGAGATGCATCACACACGTCTCAATATTATACTACCCGACTCTTTCCCTCGTCTCCAAGAGATTACAATCACTCATAGCTTCATCGGAGTTTTATAAGACCCGATCTCTCCTAGGCCACACCGAGAGCTGTCTCTATGTGGTCTTACGGTTCCCTCATAACCTTAACCCTTGCTGGTTCACTCTCTGTCGTATACCTAACATTACAACGAAGAAGAAGAAGAAGAAGTCAAGTGCCAATCTTTTGGTCTCAATCCTATCTCCCAATTCTGCTCATGCTCATTTGTCGTCGAATCTCGTCGCTTTTGGCTCCAATATCTAAAAAAAACTGGCGGGGACATTGACATGCCTTCTTCTAGAGTCTCTGTCATGGATTGTAAGTCTCACACATGGCACCAAGCTACAAGCATGCGGTGGACCGGAGCTCCTCATCCACAGTTAGCTTACTTGATGGAAATATATGTAGAATGAGGTTGCCATCACAGTTGCATGAACTGGATTGAAGTGTTTGATCCAAAGACACAAACTTGGAGCTCCCTACAGAACCCTAGTGTGGAGATACGTGAAGGAAGTGTACTCAAAAGCTTAGGACTAAAAGGAAAATTCTACCTCTTTGGGGATAAGATTGATAAGTGATATGTTTACAATCCCAAGGAAATTAGATGGAACCCGGTAAGATGTTTTAACTATATATGGTTTTGTTGATATGTAATATCACACAAAGGGGTAAAATAGTAATCTATATCGAAGTTCGGTTTGATTAGTTTTATTAATATCAGACCAAAAAATTACAACTGAGTTCGCTTATAAGATAATTATAAACGGACTTGGACTTAGAAATGAGGTGCCTTTAATATCTTAGCTCTTAATCTCTTTGTCTCTTATGGTTTTTTAGTGTCTTTGGGTGTTGATTCTTGTCCCCCTTTATTTGCGAATATAGTCGGTCTAATTTGGACTTTCCTTCTCCTTTTGATGTGGGATTTCCTTGAGAGTTTCCTTTTCTCTACGTCGAAAGTAAATTTCCTTGTTCCTTTATGAAGTTTCCACCAACTTCACCCTAATGGGCCTAGGTCGGCCCACGAGCTTACTCGGCCCAGTATCTCGGTACTCTGTCGTTGTTAACCAGGCTTACACTTTTCGAACTCGGTTTGTAACTGAAAAAATCTAGGGGTGCAGTTTTCACCTCCAACAAGTTTTTTAAAATATTATAGGTATTGCGAGATAGACAACATCTTGTTCTTTTTGAATTGTGTGCTGTTCAGTTGGTATGACTTTAAGGTTAACTTATTTGGAGCATTGAAAGGTGTTGAAGGCTTGCCTTATTTGGAGCATTGAAAGGTGAGGGTTGTAGAATGGTGGATTACGGTGGAAAATTGGTGGTTTTTTGGGAGGAGTGTGATGGCTATCAATTAGAAAATTTGATTTGGTGTGCAGAGATTGCACTTGAAAGACGGAAAAGACTTGAGATTTGAGGAAAGGTTGAGTGGTTTGATGTTGTTCTTGCAGTCCCCAAATCATGTAACTTGTTGGATGCTGATGCAGGGATGCTCTTTGTGTTGTTGTTTGATAAAAAGGACTACTCATGATAACCGGCTTAGAACGGTTAATGCAAGTTAATCTGTTTTCATAGAGATTTCTGTATTTATAAGTCTTCTTTCACTCGGTTTAATCTGTTTTCTCATAGCCTCTGTTTCAGCTTGTGTGGTGTTTAATTCTTTGCCTTTTGTTTCACTTGGCGATTCTAGTTTCTTGATCATTGGCATTTTTCCCTCGTTTTATTTTTCTTTGTAGGAATTGCAAAGGTAAACCGAAATCAAATTAAATTAAAACTAGGTTATTTAAATTAAAACCGATCTGTCTAACCTAAAAGTATTGGAAATTTAATAGACGATTTTTTCGCTTAGAACTCTCTTAATCTATTAGAGTCTTCGACCTCCTATTTTTATAGGCAAAATCTCCGGAGATATCATCGTTTTCTGCCGGCTTAGGAAACTTTCCTCTTTTTGAGAGTGGGTTTTTGGCAAGTTTTACAACTTTATGTGGTAGCCCTAGTTTCCACAAGATCTACACAGTGTTTTTTGTGGTTATACTTCCTTGACGGCTGTGTTCTTAGCCTAAGAAGTGCTGCTTCCCATGGATTTTGAGTTAAACAGAGCTCTCAAGTCGATGACTATAAACGAAGATAAACCTCTGATTCTGTCAAACCATCAGAAGTATAGATCTAGGGAGAGGAATGCTATGAGCATAATGGGTCGGATGCTTACCCTGAGTGTCAAAATATGAAGAATCTGATATGGGATCTGCCAAGAGCCTTTAACTTGGTGGGCAAGGTAAGAGGAGTGGCCTTGTCGCGAGACAGGTTTCAATTCTTCTTCAAGTATGAGGAAGATATAGAGAAGATTCTGAAGGTTGAGGTCTATACTCAAGATGACTGGAGCGTGGTTTTGGAAAGATTGATCGAGGAGCTCCCTAATGACTATCTTATGATTCTTCCGGTCTGGATATGGCTGTATGAGATCCCAGTTAACTTCTATACGGAGGTGACTATTATGGAGATAGCTGAGGAAATTGGACAAGTCGTGGAGATGGCTTTCGACCCTGAGAAGCCTCAAAGTAGTGGTTTTGTCAGAGTAAGGGTCTTATTCGATGTCTCACAACCGCTGAGGAATTATAAAACCGTTCAACTGCCAGATGGTAAAGTCGTTAAGATTCCCATCGAGTATGAGAGGGTCAGGAAAAGATGTTTCCAATGCCAACGGCTCACTCACGAGAAGTCTCGATGTCCCTGGAATTCACTGAACAAACATAAACTAGAGATAGAAAAGACTATTGATGCCCTGCCCTTACAGAAAAAACAGAGCACACCGTTACTACCTGATGATCCTCTGTTTGGTGTTCTCACTGATGAACAGGTTGGTCTGGATGCAAGAACTGGGCGATCTAAAATTAGCAAAGATGTTTTAGATGTCATGAGGCAATATTTGCAGGTCCAAGACCCAAACGAAAGAAAAGCTAGGGAACAAAGAGTAAGGCAGTCGATTGAGGATCTAGATGGTGATCTCTTGAAGCAAAAAACCCTGTTAAGACTTGAACCTGCACCTGTTATTACTACGGATGTGAATCACGGGAAGGGGTTAGTGTTCCAATTTACTGAAAATAATGGTGTTAGTAATAAAGGTGAGAAGCTGATGGATGTGGCTATACGAGCGGGTTCCAACCCGGGAGATGCTAGAATAACATGGAGTGGCACATCTCAAGAAACTGCTGAATCTTCATTAGTGGACTGTTCTACGAGTTTTAGGATTGGCACCTCTGGGGCTAGTTCTTACGGGACAAGTAGCACAAAGAAGAAGTTCAGACGCAGACCACAGTCGTCAAAGAGAAGAGAAGAAACGATGCTCAAAGATACTGAAGGTCTGAGTAAGGAAGTCGAAGCGAGTAGGGAGGGGAATTCTGCGGGTAAAAGAAATTCAGACGAAGTTGGAGTGATCTCAGCCAAGTGTGTCAAGAGAGATCAGTCAAAGGTGGATCAGGAAGATCCACCGACTATCCTATAGGTCTTTTGAGCTGGAATTGTCGTGGGCTTTGATGCGAGTTTGTAAACGAGGTTGGTTGTTTTCGTTTTACTAAGCTTCAGGTTTTAAATTTATAACCCCTAAATGTCTGCAAGTGCACAGATGTGCGCTGTAGTACTTAGGGTATCGATCCACAGAGACTTAGTTGTTTCAGTACGAATTCACTGCAACGCTTAAATCAGATTAGAACTAAACAGGTTTTGGTTTTGGTTTTGGGTTTTGGTTGTCACTAAATCTAAACTAGAAAGCAAAGAAAGTAAAGGCAATTGGAAAACGAAAGCAGGTAAAGCAATTAGAAAGCGATTAAACAAGAGGCGAATTGAAGCAAGTAAAAGCGAATGAAAGGCAGAATGGAAATCTAAGGTTGTAAGCAATTAAAGAAAAACGTTGGGGCTCAAGGGTATTTCGCAGGGGTTCAAGGACTTGGCTATGTCGATTTTAAACAAGTGATAAAGGTAATCAACTACGTATGTTCTAGAACTCGAGGCACGGAAGTATGAATAGCCTACTTTCGCAGCACTAAACAACTATCTCTCGCAACCCTAATCAGTAGGTTTCCACTCTGATTCTGGAAGGGAGAAGATGCAATAGCAGGACAAGACTCATCAATATTCACAACTCAACTACAGCTAGGTTTCCACTCCTATAGAAGAATTGCTCGTTTCACCCTAGTTCAGACAATCAATGAAAGCTTTCGCAACATATCATATCAGATCGGCTTCTAAGTGGCCAACAAAGAATCACGCAGTAAGATTAAAGGCAAACGAAGAACATCTAGAAGATTATAAATCCTAAATCTATCGATTCATAAGCAAAGACACATGAAATTCCCTTTGAATAATCCCTTTAAACCCAACTGGGTAACTACTCAAACATATTGTAAACAATCATCACAGAGTATTGAAAGTTGCAGGAAATTAAAGAAAACGGGGAAGAAGAACGAAGAACGGAATCGCAGGTGGAGGCGCGATGATGCTCTCCTCGACGGCTCCTCCTTCAAAAGCGGCGGCCATCTAGGGTTTTTGAGGCACCCACACGAAATCTCTCTCTCTTTCTATCTTATGTCGTCTCCACACCTTTAGGAATGACCTAAAGGGGGTATTTATAGCTTCTGGGGTGGTTCTGGACACTTATGGCTTCAAAAATAACGAAGGGAATTGATCTGGGCTTTAATTAAGTCGTCGGGAAAGTGAAAGACCAAAGTCCGCGGTCGCGGTGGCTCTACCCGCGGGAAAATGGGTGTTGGCCGCGGTCCCGGCACTTGCTCTCTTCCGGAACTGCATTTTCTGTCATTCTTGCATCGGAAGTATCTGAAGATCTAACCGTTGGATTGTCTCCAAACTAAGTGCATTAGAAAGCTGGTTGGATCCTCTATGCTGTCTCAAATTTTGGGGGTGATCAGACGGTGAGAAGGTCTTCATCGCTTGTCATACTTCTGACGGTCTGCATTTATCCAAAATTGCTCATTTGTTCCAAATTGCATATCTTTTGCCCAAGTTTCCTGTAAAGTCTTTTGAAACTCTAAAACATTGAAAACAGAGTTAAAACACCTGCATAAGACATAATTATAATCCATAAAAGTGGTCAAAATACGGTGTTATCAACTCCCCCAGACTTACCTTTTTGTTTCTCCTCAAACAAACTTAAGTCAGGAAAGAAAATTTTGAAAAATCGCAGGAACTAAACAATATCTCAGTGACCGTCCTTCTAAACCATAACTTATCGTGAAATATCTAATTGGATCTAGTCTAGAAAATTATCACCAAAATACAAGCAAACTAGTCCGTTAATCCGTCATGCGAAAATCTACACACTTAGATCTAACTTCCAGTCAACTAGCTCTCTACATTCATTAAATATATTGTGAGTTCTCATCAAAGACATTATTCAGGGTAGACGGCGTTTAACGTTAAAGGCTATTTAAGTGGTGGAGCTTAGGTGTTTAGGGTTACCTGAAGAATATGGAGGATGCTAGATATTATGCAAAACCGCAAGAGAGAGACGGACCTGTTGATGACCGCAGATTTTCAGTCACTTCTCCTTGCCAAATGTTGTTGCATAATCTTCCTCCTTTGTTGTAAACAGCTGTTCCCCCAGACTTAGATCTTTTCCGGGAATCATAAAGATAATCTCCAAAACTCTATATAATCGAACTCAAGCTTGTCTCAAGTATAAAATTCGATCCTCCTAGACTCTCTAAGGTTTTAAATTTCCTCTCCCTTCTTTTTTTTTTTTTTTTTTCGAAAAGAGGAAGCAACCTTTAATAGAGAGAAAGTCTAAGGGACGAAATTGTACCAAGATTTTGAAGTTTTTCAGAGGCAAACTGAATTATCTCCTTTTGTTGAATTATTCCAATGAAATCGCAGGTCTCCGTCTTCAGTGACTGAAAACCGCGTTGATCCTCTTTCTCTCCGACGTTTTTGCACATGTCTGCATATAGAACAATGAAAAAAAGAATGCATGTGGTTTGAAAGAGGTTAGGTTCGGTGGGGAACTAGCTAAAGATAAACTAGCCATTCAGGATCAACAAAGAGTGGTAAAAGGGTAAAGGAGTCCTGAATGTATGATTCGTTTCCCTGATCTAACGCTTTAATGAGAAAATTAAGTCAAAATTAAGTCCAGATTAAATGAGCTAGTATATCCTGTCAGAAAGAATCTCCATGAATAGAAGTCCTCTGGTGGGATTTCGTAATGCAAGTACTTAGCTACCGCCTAGTCTAGGCCTAAATCACAAAAGAGCAAAAAACGAGGAAATAGCGTAGAAGCACACTGGTCTAATTCATCATAGTAATGTTTACTGTGTTCCTGGTTTGAAAACTTTTTGAAAAACATTTTTGAAAACAATTTTTGAAAAACATTTTGGAAAAAAAAAACTTTTTGAAAAATTTTATGTGTCCAAAACAAACTCAAAACAAATCAAATTTCATTAGTAACGGATGAACATCCTCCCCCAGACTTATTTCACACTGTCCTCAGTGTGATAAATCTTGGAAAAATGGTAAAGAAAATAGAAAAGTTGAAATGTTTAAGTGAACTTATCGTGCTGGAGAGTACTGCTCGCCCTTTGTATTTGTTCTTCCTTATTGAAAACCTGAATTTAAATGAAACAGAAACAAAGCAATGGAAATAGAAAATAAAGGTCAAAGGGAAATAGATAAAATACCAAGTGGGTTGCCTCCCACTAAGCGCTTGTTTCAAGTCATTAGCTTGACATTGTTGCTCGATTAGACTTAACCGGGGTCGTGACACTCCTTGATCTCATCATTGGCCGATGATGGATCAATCAAAAACATCACTTCTCTCTCGTCTTCTCTTTCTTCAGCCATGTATGGCTTTACACGCTGTCCATTCACTGTAAATGAGTTTCCGGTTCTGTCCCACAGGACAATGGCTCCATATGGCTTGACTTCCTGTATTGTGAAGGGCCCTGACCATCTTGAACTTAATTTTCCTGGAAAAAGCTTAAGACGAGAATTGAAAAGAAGTACCTTATCGTTAGGAGCAAAAGTTCTATGAATGATCTTTTTATCATGATATGCTTTAGTCTTCTCCTTGTAGATCTTTGAGTTTTCGTAAGCATTGTGTCGGATTTCTTCTAACTCGTGAAGTTGAAGTAGTCTTCTTTCTCCAACTGTTTTCATATTCATGTTCATCTCCTTGATAGCCCATTGCGCCTTATACTCGAGTTCTACTGGAAGGTGACATGCTTTTCCATAAACTAGATTGAATGGTGTTGTTCCTAATGGTGTCTTGAATGCTGTTCGATACGCCCATAATGCGTCGTCAAGCTTTGTAGACCAATCCTTGCGATGAACTGCAATTGTTTTCTGCAAAATCGACTTGATTTCTCTGTTTGAGATCTCTACTTGACCGCTGGTTTGGGGATGGTATGGTGAAGCAACTTTATGTGTAACTCCATTCTTTCTAAGAAGATTCTCGAAAACTCTGTTGATGAAATGCGATCCTCCGTCGCTTATCACAATTCTAGGAACTCCAAAACGCGGGAATATAACAGATTTAAACAGCTTCATGACAACTTTCGCATCATTTGTGGGGCTAGCGACTGCTTCAACCCACTTAGAGACGTAGTCTACTGCTACTAAGATGTATTGGTTTCCAAAAGAAGTAGGAAAGGGTCCCATAAAATCTATTCCCCAAACATCGAAAATTTTGACTTTGAGAATAAAATTTTGAGGCATTTCATTCCTTTTACTTATGTTGCCCATCCTTTGGCATTTATCGCATCGCGATATATAATCTTGAGTATCTTTGAACAAAGTAGGCCACCAAAAACCAGCTTGTAAGATCTTTGAAGCGGTTTTGAAGGTTGCAAAGTGTCCTGCGTAAGACGAGCTATGGCATCCGAATAAGATTCCTTCCATCTCTTCTTCAGCCACGCATCTTCGGAATAACCCATCAGCACATCTCTTATAGAGATAGGGTTCATCCCAAAAATAATGTCTTATGTCTTTTAGAAACCTTTTCTTCCTATAACCAAAGAATTGTGGTGGTTCTACATCGGTTGCTAAGTAATTCGCTATGTGCCTAAACCATGGGGTGTTGAAAGCATCTGCTCGTCGCATTAGAGGACGTGGTGGTGCGGTATTGGCATTGGGGGGTAGTATCTATTGCATAGATGTTTTCTTCAGGCAAACTGTCATTTAAGGGCAATCTTTCTTCAACTCGAATTCATGAAAGATGGTCTGCAACTCCATTATCTGCTCCTTTCCGATCTCGAATTTCGATATCGAATTCTTGCAGTAGGAGGATCCATCTTATCAACCGAGGTTTATCGTCTTTCTTAGACATTAAATACTTGATTGCAGCATGATCAGTATGAACTATAACCTTAGATCTTACGAGATAAGAACGGAATTTCTCAAATGCAAATACGACAACTAGAAGTTCTTTCTCTGTTGTAGCATAATTGCATTGAGCTTCATCTAGAGTTCTGCTTGCGTAGTAGATTACGTGCAGTTTCTTATCTTTTCGTTGGCCAAGCACTGCTCCGACTGCATAGTCACTTGCATCGCACATGATTTCGAATGGGAGTTCCCAATCAGGTGCTTGCACGACTAGAGCGGAAACAAGGGCTTGTTTGATCTTATGAAACGCGGCTAAGCACTCATCATCGAACTCGAAGTTCGTTTCCTTGCAAAGCAAACGCGTAAGAGGTCTAGCTATTTGAGAAAAATCTTTTATGAATCACCTATAAAATCCTGTGTGTCCTAAGAAACTACGGATGCCTTTTACGTTTGTGGGTGGTTGTAGGCTGGTCATGACTTCGATTTTAGCTTTGTCAACTTCAATACCTTTTCCGGAAATTCTGTGCCCAAGCACGATTCCGTCTTGTACCATGAAGTGACATTTTTCCCAATTTAATACTAAGTGCTTATCTTCACATCTTTGCAGAACTTTACCAAGATTGCCTAGGCATTTTTCAAAAGAAGATCCATAGACAGAGAAATCGTCCATGAACACTTCCATGAAATCCTCAATAAAATCTGTGAAGATCGACATCATGCATCGCTGGAAGGTAGCAGGTGCATTACACAATCCAAAAGGCATACGTCTGTAAGCAAACGTGCCATATGGACAAGTGAACATCGTTTTTTCTTGATCCTCCGGGCGAATAGGAATTTGGAAAAATCCGGAGTATCCATCAAGGAAGCAATAGTAGGGGTGATTAGCTAATCTTTCTAGCATTTGATCTATGAAGGGAAGTGGAAAATGATCTTTCCTAGTTGCTGCGTTCAGTTTCCGGTAATCGATGCACATACGATGTCCAGTTACTGTTCTTGTAGCGATCATTTCATCTTTATCATTTTTAATGACAGTGACTCCTCCTTTCTTTGGAACAACATGAACTGGGCTAACCCAAGTGCTATCTGAGATAAGAAAGATTATTCCAGCTTCTAAAAGCTTCATAATCTCCTTCTTGACAACATCCATGAGATTAGGGTTTAGTCTCCTTTGACTTTCGATTGAGTTTTTAGCATTATCCTCTAGATTTATCTTGTGCATACAAAAATCTGGAGAGATTCCAGGTATGTCATCAAGTGAATATCCTAAGGCTTTTCTATGCTTTCTCAGCTCAGTCAACAGCATTGTGGTTTCTTCTTCCGTCAAACCAGAGTTTATTTTGACAGGATAAGTAGAATTTGGTCCAAGGAAAGCGTACTTAATTCCGACGGGAAGAGGTTTAAGCTCGAATTTAGGGGCTTTAAGCTCGCTCCAAGGATCATTAATTGCTGCGGCAGTGTCTTTAGGAGGTGTAGGAATGTTTGTTTGGTCCTTAAGATCTAGATAGTTTAGAGGTTTCCTATAAGTTTCGGATTTATCAAGCCTACGTGTGCACTCACTTGAAATTTCTTCAAGGAAATTGCGTTCATCTTTTGCGGGTGAAAGCGTGACACTTAAAGGGTCGTCTAAAAGCAGATCTTCATAGGCTTCCTCAATAATTCCGTCTAACTCATCAACCCAACAAATTTTGCCATCCAAAGTTGGTTTATCGAAACTTTTGTTCATGTCAAATTGCATAACTAGGCCGGCCAGATGAAGGTCAATTTTTCCTTCAGGAACATTGATTATGGCTCCGACTGTAGATAGGAATGGTCGTTCAAGAATAAGTGGATCCTTAGGTTCTTTTCTAGTTCTAGAACTACGAAATCGGTGGGTATGGAACATTTTTCGATTTCGACGGGAACATCTACTAGGATACCTACTGGTTGTCTAACAGAACGATCAGCTAATACTAAAGAAATTTTAGTGGGCTTGAAAGTGTGATGTCCTAAATGTTTTGCTACTGAAAGAGGCATCATGTTTATGCTAGAACCTAAATCACAGAGAGCACGCTCAAAAGCTACATCATTGATGGTGCATGAAAGTACAAAGCTTCCAGGATCATTTTTCTTTTCAGGGATTCGGCTTTGCAAGATAGAACTACATTCATGGGTTATCATCATAACACCTTCTTCAAGAGTTAAAGAATTTGTTAGAATACCCTTCATGTATTTTCTTAAAGCAGGAATCATAGCACAAGCTTCTATGAAAGGTAATTTCACATTTAACTGATCAATCAACTCTTTCAGCTTAACTTTTTCTTTTTCTTTCTTAGGGGCTCTTAAGGCTCTAGGATATGGAGGTTTAGGTTTGTAGACACTAGTTGGTGGAGGTGGAATTGGGTCTTCTCCAAGGATTTCTCGGGATGAATCTTTTCTTACTTCTTCTCCATCCTTTTCTCCTACCACTTCCTTTTCAACATCTTTATTCATGATTCTTTCTTTTTCTTTCTCCTTTTCCTTACCCTTTTCCTCAACTTCGGGATCTTTAGGAAATTCTGGCTCTTTGTAAGCTAATCCACTCCTAAGTGTGATAGCTTTCACATGATCGGAGGGATCTGCTTCACTTGAGCTTTCGAAAGAATTTTCACTTAGCTCCTCTTCAGAATTTTCTAACTTTTTAGAATTAGTTTTGACCATTATGTTAAGGAGGGTATCGGAATCCTTCTGCATCTCTTTTAGTTCAGATCTAATATCACTAATCTCTTGAGACATAGATTTTTCAAGCTCTAGAATCTTTTTGTTTAGGTTTTCAGCTTCAGAAGAGGGAAAACTAGGATAGGAAACAGGATTAGATTGAATACCCAAGATTGGTACGGGAGGTGGTGTCCAGTCAAGCTTGGAAGACAATTTCCCGCGGTCAGGTGGCCCACGACCGCGGTGAAACACATCTTGGCCTCGGTCAGAACAGCCACGACCGCAGTGAAAGGTTGCTTGGCCGCGGTCAGAACAGCCACGACCGCGGTGATCAGAAATGAATGGAACATCATGAATTTGATATATTTCTGCAGTGTTCATCATCCCTTGATCATAAGAATCCATTTGGTTGTTCCAGCCATCAAAGTTACACGTATTGTGTACCCTATTTGGTTGTTGCAATCCAAGATGACTCATTATGTGACGGAGACACTTTATAACTTCCAAAATTTCTTCTTTCTTCTCGGTAAGTGCAGAAGTACCAAATGTTACTTGATTTCGGATGCTGTTTCCTAAATTTTTAATGAAAGCGTGAGCATCTTCTACAGATCTAGTTGTGAAATCTCCATTACTTGCTATATCAAAAGAGTGTCGTAACTCTGGAGTTATACCGCGATAGAAGATACTTAGCAGGTATTCCTCGGCATATCCATGGTGTGGACAATCTCTTTGGTATTCCCTAAATCTTTCCCAAGTATCTAAAAGATCTTCATCTTCTTTTTGTTTAAAAGTTCTTATCTTCTTTCTTAAGAGATTTGAAAGATTTCTAGTGTAAAAATGATTTAGGAAAGCAGTTTTACACGCTGCCCACGTTTTTAGTGAAGCAGGTGGCAAAGATTTTAGCCATTTTTTGGCCTTATCTCTAAGAGAGAATGGGAAAAGACTACACTTGTGGTAATCCCCATTTGCGGTAATGGTTGCACATAATTCTTCGAAAGTCTCGATATGGTTTATCGGGTTTTCGAATGAATAACCAGAGAATTGATTTTGTTGAACTAAATGGATATGGGGTACCTTAATTTCGGTTTTGCCATCTTCAGGTAAGGCTGGTTGAATAGCTCTTCGATCTCCCATGAACTTTTCGAGTGAATCGAAACTTCCGATCCGATCCGATTAGCTCATTGTCATCATATATCGACTCTTCAAACTCATCATCAGACAGGTCATCATCGCTTGGATCACCATCCACACGATTTGGTGGATCACCAAGAGTTCCGGGAACATGTTCCCGGTCTCTCATCTCAGAAAAATCTGAAAATTCAAAAGAAAAAGTAAAAATAAACAAGTGTTCTAATGGATTTAAGCTGGGATTCGCAACGAAACAAATTTTAAGTCCCCGGCAACGGTGCCAAAAACTTGATGCGAGTTTGTAAACGGGGTTGGTTGTTTTCGTTTTACTAAGCTTCAGGTTTTAAATTTATAACCCCTAAATTTCTGCAAGTGCACAGATGTGCGCTGTAGTACTTAGGGTATCGATCCACAGAGACTTAGTTGTTTCAGTACGAATTCACTGCAACGCTTAAATCAGATTAGAACTAAACAGGTTTTGGTTTTGGTTTTGGGTTTAGGTTGTCACTAAATCTAAACTAGAAAGCAAAGAAAGTAAAGGAAATTTAAAAACGAAAGCAAGTAAAGCAATTAGAAAGCGATTAAACAAGAGGCGAATTGAAGCAAGTAAAAGCGAATGAAAGGCAGAATGGAAATCTAAGGTTGTAAGCAATTAAAGAAAAATGTTGGGGCTCAAGGGTATTTCGCAGGGGTTCAAGGACTTAGCTATGTCGATTTTAAACAAGTGATAAAGGTAATCAACTACGTATGTTCTAGAACTCGAGGCACGGAAGTATGAATAGCCTACTTTCGCAGCACTAAACAACTATCTCTCGCAACCCTAATCAGTAGGTTTCCACTCTGATTCTGGAAGGGAGAAGATGCAATAGCAGGACAAGACTCATCAATATTCACAACTCAACTACAGCTAGGTTTCCACTCCTATAGAAGAATTGCTCGTTTCACCCTAGTTCAGACAATCAATGAAAGCTTTCGCAACATATCATATCAGATCGGCTTCTAAGTGGCCAACAAAGAATCACGCAGTAAGATTAAAGGCAAACGAAGAACATCTAGAAGATTATAAATCCTAAATCTATCGATTCATAAGCAAAGACACATGAAATTCCCTTTGAATAATCCCTTTAAACCCAACTGGGTAACTACTCAAACATATTGTAAACAATCATCACAGAGTATTGAAAGTTGCAGGAAATTAAAGAAAACGGGGAAGAAGAACGAAGAACGGAATCGCAGGTGGAGGCGTGATGATGTTCTCCTCGACGGCTCCTCCTTCAAAAGCGGCGGCCACCTAGGGTTTTTGAGGCACCCACACGAAATCTCTCTCTCTTTCTATCTTATGTCGTCTCCACACCTTTAGGAATGACCTAAAGGGGGTATTTATAGCTTCTGGGGTGGTTCTAGAGACTTAGGGCTTCAAAAATAACGAAGGGAATTGATCTGGGCTTTAATTAAGTCGTCGGGAAAGTGAACGACCAAAGTCCGCGGTCGCGGTGGCTCTACCCACGGAAAAATGGGTGTTGGCCGCGGTCCCAACACTTGCTCTCTTCCGGAACTGCATTTTCTGTCATTCTTGCATCGGGAGTATCTGAAGATCTAACCGTTGGATTGTCTCAAACCCAAGTGCATTAGAAAGCTGGTTGGATCCTCTATGTTGTCTCAAATTTTGGGGGTGATCAGACGGTGAGAATGTCTTTATCGCTTGTCATACTTCTGACGGTCTGCATTTATCCAAAATTGCTCATTTGTTCCAAATTGCATATCTTTTGCCCAAGTTTCCTGTAAAGTCTTTTGAAACTCTAAAACATTGAAAACACTTTAAAAACATTTAAAACAGAGTTAAAACACCTGCATAAGACATAATTATGATCCATAAAAGTGGTCAAAATACGGTGTTATCAGGCTTGGGAACCCCGAGACAATTCAACATCTCAGGAAATGCGTAAAAAACATTTTCCTGATATCATATTCCTAATGGAGGCGAAGAATACTTATGACGTGTTACTTGATATTTACGGTTGGTAGGGTTACAAAGGGTTTCATACAGTGGAACCGATTGGTAAGAGTGGAGGTCTAGCTATCTTTTGGAAGGAGTCTATTCATATTGACTTTCTCCACGAAGATAAAAATTTGCTTGATTTGCGTGTTAAGAGTGGCTCGAAGGTTTGGTACTTGTCGTGTGTGTGTATGGTGATCCGGTGAGGAAGCTCAGGCCGTTGGTGTGGGAACGAATCACGCGGATTGGGGTTGGTAGGAAGGAAACTTGGTGTATGATCGGAGATTTTAACTAAATCTTGTCAAACGAGGTGATGCGATCCTCCCAAGGAATCGACACTCTAAGGTGGTTTAGTGGATAATCCTTGACTCCAAACACTTTCACAGAGTAGATGCTAAGGCGTGAGAAGTGATTCCCAAAAATCCTTAGGCCCAAACTCACGGTGAAAAGGAATGAAACAAGGGGGTGGAACAAAGAAGATAAAAACACCGGTAAAAGGATGTTAAGGCGTGAGAAATGAATTCTCGAAAATCCCTAAGCCACAATTACTACTAACGAAATTCCCAACTCTGCAAACGAAGGTTGCGTCAAGTTCTATGGACTGAACTTGATAAACCGGGTTGATCAATGGATAACCTCCATAAGATCAAAAAATGAGAATCACTCTCAAAATGTTCCAAAAATAATGAATCAAGTCTTATTTCTCCAAAAAGAAATTACACTTATTTATAGGAATAAAAAACTTGTAAAAAAAGCTAAATATTAATTAAATGATCTCAAAAATATAAGAAGACTAAAAACTAAATGAAAGGAAATAAATAGAGTTGAAAAACTTTTAACCTCCTTGACTCCTCATTTGTGACTCTTCACTTCATTTTCGTCACTTCCTTTGACCAGAAAAATAAAGTGATGATTTTGGCTCTTCTTGGACTTCTATCACTCTTAAAATGGGCTGAACTCTATATATAACATCTTGGATGAGTTTCTTCATGCTTCTCTTGTTCAGAACTTCATAAATTAGCCCATTAAGTACATCTTTGAACTTCTTAGCATTTAGCTCTTTTCATGATCATATCATTCCCCTCCTCTTAAAAATGATTTGCCCTCAAATCATGTATGCTCACAAAAGGATTCTTAGATACAAATCATGCTATCAAATTCGTTTCTTTTTTTGAATTTTTTTTTTGGCTTTTTTTTTGAAAATTTTTTTTTGTTGTAAATTTTTCTAATGACGAAAATAAATAAAAACTAAAAGAAAAAAATAATAAATAATAATAAGATAAGAAACAGAATATTGGGTGAAAAGATGAGAAGATGAAAACGTAGAAAATGAAAAGATGAGAAAAATGATAGAAAGATAAAAAGATAAAAACCAGGCTTAGAGTATTGCTCTGATACCAAATGATGCGATCCTCCCAGGAATCGGCACTCTAAGGTGGTTTAGTGGATAATCCTTGACTCCAAACACTTTTACGGAGAATATGCTAAGGCGTGAGAAGTGATTCCCGAAAATCCTTAGGCCCAAACTCGCGGTGAAAAGGAATGAAACAAGGGGTGGAACAAAGAAAGAGAAAAACGCCGGTAAAAAGATGTTAAGGCATGAGAAATGAATTCCCAAAAATCCCTAAGCCCCAATTACTACTAACAAAATTCCCAAACTCTGCAAACGAAGGCTGCGTCAAGTTCTATGGACTGAACTTGATAAACCGGGTTGATCAATGGATAACCTCCATAAGATCAAAAAATGAGTATCACTCTCAAAAGGTTCCAAAAATAATGAATCAAGTCTTATTTCTCCAAAAAGAAATTACACTTATTTATAGGAATAGAAAACTTGTAAAGAAAGCTAAATATTAATTAAATGATCTCAAAAATATAAGAAGACTAAAAACTAAATGAAAGAAAATAAATAGAGTTGAAAAACTCTTACCTTCCTTGACTCCTCATTTGTGACTCTTCACTTCATTTTCGTTACTTCCTTTGACCAGAAAAATAAAGTGATGATTTTGGCTCTTCTTGGACTTCTATCACTCTTAAAATGGGCTGAACTCTATATATAACATCTTGGATGAGTTTCTTCATGCTTCTCTTGTTCAGAACTTCATAAATTAGCCCATTAAGTACATCTTTGAACTTCATTAAGCCCTTTTCATGATCATATCACGAGGAGAATGAAGGAGGTACTGAGAGGCATCTGTCTACATTCCGTGACTTTCAGACAATGCTGGAAAATTGCGACATGAAGGAGTTGGGAAGCTCTGGTAATCGGTTTACTTGGAGAGGAGTGCGTAACAAGGAAATGATTAAGTGCTGTTTGGATAGATGTTTTGGGAACTCGGACTGGTTTAATATGTGTCTCAATTCTCACCAATGGTTCTTAGAACGATTTAGCTCTGATCATCGACCGGTGTTGGTTAAGTTTTTGGGAGAGCAAGAGCCTTTCCGAGGCCAATTTAGGTTTGATAAGAGATGGGCAGAGGATCCAAGTTTCGGAGATCTGATAGTGCAGGCTTGGAATAGCGAAGATGGACGAGGAGCAAAACCAAGCTTGGCCCGCATTGCTAATGTGCGGAGATCAATTAGTCAGTGGAAGAGGCATAATGACACTAATTCTCAGAGGCGAATTAGTGATCTCAGAGCAGAGCTGGAAAGAGAGGAAGACTTCAGATTCCCATGTTTCAGGAGAATCCAGGAAATCAAAGATGAAATCACTCTCACATATAGAGTTGAGGAAATCCACTGGAGGCAGAAGAGCAGAGAAAAGTTGTTAACAGCGGACGATCGCAATACAAAGTTTTACCATGCTTCGGTGAAATCTGCAAGAGTTAGGAAATCCCTGCAATTCCTGCTTGACGAGAATGGCAAAGAACAATACTCTGACAAAGAAAAGAGTGAGGTATCCATCAAATTCTTTCAAGACCTCTTTATATCGTCAAACTCCCAAGAATTTGGAGAAGTTTTTGATGGTTTTATACCTCGAGTTACTGAGAGGATGAACAGAGATCGTATCCGGCCGGTTGCTGTGGAAGAGATTAGAGAGGCTGTGTTTTCTATTGATAGCGAGAAAGCTCCTCGTCATGATGGTTTGACAAGCTTATTTTTTAAGAAGTACTGGAACACTCTACAGGAACAGATCGTTAAGGATGTCCGACTTTTCTTTGAAATTGGGAATCTTCAAGAGGAATGGAATCACACACATATAACCCTAATTCCGAAGATTACAGCTCCAAGACGAATGACTGACTTACGGCCAATAAGCATGTGCTCTACAAAATTGTCTCGAAGATAATGGTGAGCCGATTGAAGTCCCATTTGCCTGATATAATTAGTCCAACACAATTGGCGTTTGTCTCAGACCGGTTAATTTCAGATATCATTCTTGCACATGAGATTGTCCATAGCCTTCGTACACATAAAGAAATCTCTGAGAACTTCATGACCTTTAAAACTGATATGCCGAAGGCTTATGACAGAGTGGAATGGTCTTTCTTGTACAATATCCTTAAGGCCTTGGTTTTCATGAATTATGGATAGCTTGGGTGATGAGTTGTGTTCGTACGGTCACTTACTCTGTTTTGGTGAATGGCCAACCGTTTGGATTTATTAAGCCTGAAAGGGGACTAAGACAAGGAGACCATCTCTCTCCTTTCTTATTTGTTCTCTGCACAGAAGCTTTAATTCACCTGATTAATCGTGCAGAACATAAGCAGAAACTAACTGGCATCCAATTCCATCACTCTGGTCCATCAATAAACCATATGTTGTTTGCTGATGACAGTTTGTTCATATGTAAAGCGGACAAGGAGCAATGCGAGGAAATGATGAACTGTCTTGCAATGTATGAGAATGTCTCAGATGATCAATATGGCTAAATCGGCTATTACTTTTGGAGTTACAGTAAAGGATGAGATTAAACTGTGGATCAAGAATAGAACCGGGATTGCTCTGGAAGGAGGGACTTGGAAGTATCTCGGTTTACCTGAGTGTTTCAGTGGTTCGAAGCAGGAGCTACTTGGGTATATCAGAGATAAGCTGCAAGGTCGGTTCACTGGATGGTACGCTAAGAAACTTTCCCAAAGCGGAAAAGAAGTGCTTATTAAATCTGTAGCCATGTCGATGCCGGTTTATGCGATGACATGCTTTAGATTGCCAAAACAATTGTGTCAGAAGCTTACCAGTGCAGTCATGGACTTTTGGTGGAATAGTGATGAGAACCATAGGAAAATTCATTGGGTAGGGTGGGAGAAAATGACACTTCCAAAGAAGCTTGGAGGTATGGGCTTCAAAGACTTAATGGAATTCAACCAAGCTTTACTCGCAAAACAGGCATGGCGGCTACTCCATGATCCACATAGCTTATTTGGGCGTTTTTTCAAAAGTAGATACTATGCCAATACTGAGTTCTTATCTGCCCCTCAAGGTACACGACCTTCATATGCGTGGAGGAGCATCCTCTTTGGTCGAGAGTTGCTGTCACAAGGGCTAAAACGATATATTGGTAATGGAGAGAACACATATGTTTGGGTGGATAATTGGTTATTTGATGGTATCTCGAGGCGACCAGGTGGCTTGCACGCGCTGATGGACATTGATCTGAGGGTTGTTGATCTAATAGACCATGTGTCTTTCAACTGGGATAGACAAATCCTGAATGCTCTGTTCACCAGAGAAGATATGGCGCTCATCTACCGTCACTGTCCAATGCGACATAAGGCTGACTTTTTCGTGTGGGCTGAGTCGAAGAATGGATTGTACACCGTGAGCTCTGGCTATGAGTTTATCCATCGACGAGCAAAGAAATAGTTGTTCCAACAAGCTGAATGTTCCCCCATCGATTAACCTGATCCTTGAAAGTTGTTGGAAGATTCACTCGATACCAAAGATAAAGCAATTCATGTGGAAGGTTTTAAAAGGTGCTCTGGCTGTTACTGAGAGACTACAGACACAAGGCCACAATTGCAGAGTTGGGTATTTATGGTGTCCTGCTGATGTCGAGTCTCTTAATCATATTCTTTTTGAGTGCCCTCTAGCTAGACAAGTGTGGGCTCTCTCCAATGTCCCTTGGCCAGAGAATGGTTTCAGTAGCTCTGTGTATGAGAATGTTTATTATGTTCTGCAGATGCAATCTCGAAGGATGTGCCGGAGGAGATTCGTCTCGTCCCATCCTGGATTCTATGGATCCTATGGAAAAACAAGAATAAGATCATGTTCGAAGGCATTAGACATGGAGCTCGAGAGACGGTGACGAAGGTCTTTGATGATGTGCGACAATGGTTGGTGATTCAGAGAAGAAATAGTGACCTCAATCCTGTATTGCGTCAGGAGGAGGAGATTTGGAAGCCGCCAAAACAGGGTAGATTGAAATGTAACATCGGTTTTGGATGGTTGAATACTACTCTTATCTCAGGAGCTGCTTGGGTTGTAAGAGACCACGTCGGAAATACTGTAAGTCATAGCCGCAGATCCATTTCTGATGTATATTCTTGTTTTGATGCAAAGATTAAGAGCTGGGAATGGGCCCTGGAAAGCATGCGGAGCTTAAAGATGCAAAATATTACTTTTGCTGGGTCATCCCTGGATATCATTAAAGCTTTGTATCGCCCACGAGAATGGCCAGTCTTCACCGGTCATATCGCTGGCCTCCTAGAAATCACAAAGGATCAAATTGGCTGGGATATCAGCTTTGAGCCACCTAAACAAAACAGGGCAGCTGCAGAAATTGCGAAAAGTGTGGTAGTGGGGAATCGTCTGGCATCATATGTCGCCCAAGGAGGCTCCGCTGGTTGAGAGAGCTGTTTGAGAAGAAGAAACCAGTTATCGTGGTGTAACTGTTTTCTTTAGGTTTGTATTTTTGGGTCGGTAATTTTAAACTCTTACTGTTAGATTGCGTGTTGTATACGGCTCCTGCGTGAACAGGTTCTTTGCCGGTAAATTTTTTCAATAACATACTATTCAGACGGAAAAAAAACCTAAAAGTTTAATTAATTAAAAAAATATGGGTGATTTGCATCAATATTACTTTTAAGAGAACAAATTAATTGGGTACTATAGTAAAGCGGTCAATTAAATGCATAGCACAAGTCAACAGAAAAAAGTATGTGGAAATGACATTGCACTCCTTGCTCCCTAAATCTAGACATCGCTTTTTCTGACTGAGATTGGGACCACACCAACTTACTAAGATACAGACGTTACTTGTTTTTTGAAACAATATCAACGTAAACTTTATTGTTACTTTAGTAAGCTTTAAACGTTGTTGTCGTTTAGTATTACGTGTACAAATAGGTTAATTTGAGAGAACTCTAGTGGATCAGATAAATAGCCACTAACACAACACCCATAAACCAAACATTCAAGTTTCTGATTTTTAGCGTTATGGTTCGTATTTTCTCAAAAATTTATACATGGTGTCTTTTTGCTCAAATCATTAAAATATGAGATAACTCTATAAAATAATTAATTATTTTCATAAAAATATTTGCTCAGAGTATGCGGTTATGTAGTAGACGACTATTTAATAAAGAAGTTGCATCCGCCTCAGATGAAATAGACATTATGTACGATATTTTCTATGGTTGCACCAAGTTAAAAGTAAATAGACATATACCAAGTAGTCACCTATCACTTCAACATAGACATTCTTTTCAATTCTATTTATTTTCTTTGTTGTGTTCATATATTTATAGTAGATGACTACTAATAGGTGATTATGTTTAAAATGTAAATGGTTGTTGTCGGCCACAATGAGTATGAAGTTTACAACATAAAAGGGAGATGTGTACATAACAAGTTATCGGTAACTTCTTCTTACAACATGAAAGACCATTCCACCTAGTACCAACTCATGTATGTTATGGTGTCTCAGAACTACTTCCTCCATTAATACGCTGACCAGATGGTCGACCAAAGCAAAATAAAGATCTCATCTTAAGGGGAAATGAATGTAACGTAACGTATTCAACTATTTAGTAATTGTAACATAGTCAGCTTTTTTATTATTAGTCATAGTTGACTATTTTGTGGTAGAAATGTGGTTGATCTAATTCGTTTGCTGACACAGAAGAAATTTGAGGAATGCGGCAAAACTTTGCAACAGGTGTCTTGGGAGGTGTCACAATGGTAAGTTTATAGCCATAGTTGACTATTTTCATAGAAAATCATTAGCGAAGAGTATGTGGATATGTAGTAGATAATTATTTTCATAAAAAATCTGCACCCCCATCAGACAAACATTCTCTCACTCCGAAAGTGTGAAACATTATGGACGATACTTTCTATAGTTGCACCAAGTTGAAAGTAAGTAGACATATACCAATTAGTCATCTATCACTTCAGTATAGACGTCCCTTTTAATTCTAATTCTTTTGTTTGTTGTGTTCAGATTTCTAGTAGACAACGACTAGTAGGTGACTATGTTTAAAATGAAGGTTCGTTTGAATGACACAGAGATGTTGACTAGTTTGTAACATATTTCGATTAGATAGGTAGTACTCCAAGTCGATTATTAGTAGTTGTCTATTTTCTCCATACATCTCAAAGTTGATTCTAATACTTAAAAGTAAGTATTAATAATTGTCTATTTCGATTACATAGCTACTTCTAAAATTTGATTATTGGTAGTTATCCATTTTCGCTGACTCAAAGAATTCAGGGTAGCACTTCATTAAGTTGAGACGTTTAATGAAGGCAAATAGGTTGAGCGCCTTGATGAGAGATGGTTCCTTGAATGTTTGGTTTAAAACGTTACATGAACAAGCAAATGAACACATCTTCTGCAGATTCTCTAGCAACCCTTACAAAGACATTAATGAGTGCATTGCGAATCTGAAGAAGCACATTATTTGCGAACGGTGTGGGTTCACATTGTCGAAGAGAACACATATCCCTACAAAGGAAAAATGGCAAAAAGTTAGCTATTGTAAACTGATTACTGTTATAACGTAGTTAACTACCGATAATTATATTAGTAATTGGTTATATGTGCATAGTAGTTATGTAGACTAACTGAATATGGAGTAGTTATTTATTGTATATGTTATAGATGATAAGAGTAGGCAATTACTAATGACCATATTCAATGTAGTTACTACTTACTCAGTATGCATATAAAAATAGTTAACTACTCTAGATCTACAAAATAAAGAGAACCAGATATCGATAACAACGAAAAAGATGATGGAACTGTCAGAAATTTAAGTGAACAAGCAAATGAACAAGCATCTTCGGCAGATTCCCGACCAACTCTTTCAAAAATATCAACGAGTGCATCACTAATCTGGAGAAGCACATTATTTGCAAACGGTGTGGGTTCGGATTGTCGAAGAGTACACATATCCCTTGAAACGAACAAAAGTCAAATAGTTAGCTACTATAAACTGACTACCAATGTGATGTAAATAACTATTGTTATTCATATGAGTAGTTGACTATTCCTGTCTAGTAGTAATGTAGACTAACTGAATATGTAGCTTTATATTGAATCGGTTATAGACGTTGCGAGTAGACGATTACTAGTGACGATGTATATAGTTAATTACCGAAAGAAAATCTTAAAATTCTAGACTGCATCGCGAATCTGCGGAAGGACATCATTTGCCAGGTACCAGATCGGGATGTACTTGGGACAACATAACCCTTCAAACACATAGCAACGAATAGTTAGCTACCGAATAAATGGTCGCCTACTAAGCTAGTAATGTAGTTCAAATGTAGTTGACTATAGACAGTAGTCGACTACTCAGATCTGAAAGCGTAGATCTGGATGTTGGGAGACAGTACGCGCGTGTTGGGAGTAAAATCAGAGTTCAGTATAACCACAGCACCATTTACGACCATGTTTGTACCATTTACTTAAATTGTAAATGCTATACTCGGTGGTTAACTATTCAGATCTGAAAACGCAGATCTGGATGACGGATGAGAATGATAGTGGAAAGCGTTTGAAAACAAAAAAACAAAAACTGTGAAACACGATAAATGGCCTATGGAACCAAACGTTTATGTGCCCAAAAATAGGAAGAATAACGAGAGATCTAATTTCGGAAAATTAAGAAATCTAGCTCCTGGAAATTAACGACGACATATACGGGTATCTGCGAGTAAAGTCATATAACATTCAATAGACGAAAAAAAACAGAGCTTAACATTTTACCTTTCAATCTTCGCTGCGGACAAAAAAGACGGTGGTTCGCAAGATCGGTCCATCGTATTCGGAGCTAATTGGGTATAACGACTGGGTGTGGTAGAAGTAAGTGACTCGCCGTATCAAACTCCGGTTTAACGTGTCGGGAACGGCGAAGCAAGATGGAGAATCACCGAAATTATAGAAGAGAGGATCTGGGTGAGGTAGTAGTGTTTTGAAATTCAAACTGAATTTCAAGGACCGAAGCTTGACTATAAAGACCCAGCGAAAAGATTTTGAATTAAAACTGATGAAAGAGAAAGATGTCAGACATAATGAAAAACGAAAAAACGTATACGTTATCGTTGTAAAGATATGCTATAGTAGAAAGCAACTGAGGGGGTTTAGGGTACTTTCCACCCCATAAAAAAATTAGCTTCTCGACACCTAATTACCTCTTGTCGTTATGCTACGCCACCAAATTTCCCAAAAAATAAAGGCAAGTCTCAGAAAAGGAATATTATTAGATTTAGAAAAGGAAAAAAGAGAGGCGAAACAATCTTCAATCAAACTATAAATAAGAAGCCGAAGTTTGTCTCTCTCTTAATCACAACAAATTCAACAAAATCCTAAGATGAACAATCCATCCCCTCTTCTTGCTTACAAGATTGATCATCGGCTCGAGCAACAACCAGATGCGAAAGGCTTGACGGTCAAAGTCGAAACAGAGATAATCCGAGCCCGACATGAGTGTGATCCCAAAAAGAGTTCTTTCTCTTTCTCATCGCACGAATTCATCAAGGAAGATTACAACTCTTTGAACAAAGAAAAACTTTATTATTTCCTTATAGAAGCTGGAATCGAAGAGGATAATGATGCTCAATTATGTTGGAAGTAAGCTTGAAGAGCAAGCTTCTAGATTATTTTTTAAGTGAAGTTTTCCTAAAAGAGTTAGGATTAGAAAAAAGGAAATTAGGAGTTGTCTAATTCCTTTAGGTTTAGGAGTTATCTAAATCATCCCCTATAAGTAGTTACCAAAGATGTGGTTTCACTTATGAGTTTTGGGAGCTTTAGTTTTTGAGTTAGTTTTCTAAAGCAATAAAAGAAGAAGCTTTTATTAACCTAATTCTCTAAAGAGTTTAAACTAGAAATTAATGATCGACTACATGGTTTTGACCGTCTGTGATTTGCCATGCTTGAAGGATAATGGGTTACGGGAGTTTTGACAGTGTTTTTGTATGTGTGGTTCCCTTCGATCGAATCAATTCAGTTTGACGAAGGATCAAATCGCACTAGTACGTAAGGGATGGTCTAAAGAATAAAACTCAAGAGTTACTTGGGAATGCAGAAAATGGATTATTAGGGTTCTGTTTTTTTCCTCTCTTTGTGATTACTAATAATAAAATCGGATATATAGAAGTTTCTATTCTTTGATTATATCTTATAATATATGTCAATGAAAGTCACATATGTATTATTCTGTTATTAATTTCTAAGCTAATCGAAACCTTAATATTCAATTATTTATAGTTGGGCAAATTATCTGTTAAACCGCCAGCGTCGATTCGATATTTTTTTAATTTGATTCAAAAATTCGAATGATTAATCAAGGATATCACAAAACAAACTATTTCTTTTCCTAAGCCACGCCTCAAACATTTAGATAAATAAATTTAAATATTTGATGATCTCATGAATAACCCAAACATTCACACAAATAAACAATTTTAAGATTAGACCAAATTATATTTAAACATTTCTATGTAAATTAGTCTATTAATTAACTGAACCAGAATCAAACCAATTTACTTTCAAATTTTACAGAACCGAAAAAATAAAAATTGAACCAAACCAATCCGTAAATCAGATTGTCCCATCCTAACTAACTCTTACACAAACCGGAACACAAGGAATCAGGAAACCGGGGATCCGGCTGGACCGGGTCAAATCAAGTCAACAGATTTAAAAACACGCCTAAACCGACACCCAAAAATGACACGTCAGCGATGCGCAGACGTGAAGCTTCTTTATAAACCGTTGGATTAAAATTAATCAACAGCTTCGATCTCTCTATCGATCGATCGCGTTAACAAACAAAACAAAACCACAAAACTCCGGATTACAGTATATAAAGATCTCAAAGTTTCTTTCTCAGAATTGGGGTTTTCTGATTTTCTCTAACAAATTGTTCATCGTCGTCTCCAAAATCCCTCTTCTTCTTCAACAAACTCAGCCCAACTTTCTTTAAGATTTCGCTTCTTTCTCTGTTAAAAAACGATGAAGAAAGTGGGGTTCACTTACAGACTGATACCGTCCGACGAAGATTTCGCCAAATTCGCGGTCAAATACAACATTCTCCTGCTCGCGACGCTGATTTCTCTGTGGGCGATGGTACTTGGTCGATCGGGAAAACCAGATGTCATCGATCTCGAGAACTTTGAGATATCGGAAGTAACTTTCCGTGAGACGATGGGGCTATTGGCTGCGCTGATGGGATTTTCTTATTGGAGGGAATCTTATCAATTTGTCTTTGGCCTTTTTCCTCATGAATATGTTCGGATTCTGGGGAATCATTTGTCTACCGGTTTCTCCTCCGATTGTTCTCTTGGGTCACCAATTCGCCAAGCGTTTCCGGTTTGGAAACGGAAAAGAATCTCAAGCGTAGAGATGAAGTTGAAGATGAAGATATGGGTTTTTAGGGTTTTTATGGTTTTATGATATAATATTTTACTCATGAGCTGTGTAGTATACGTTTTTAGTTGGTTGATCTAATCTTCAAGTTTCAATCTTTGTAAAAAGGCTTGACAATTCAAAATCTTTCTTTTCTTGAATGAGTTTGTAGGGACTGGTTTTGTATTCGTGTAACGAAGTTGGAGGTTAAAGACAAAATTGTAGTATCCGATTAGCTTTTCTTGGGGTTCTTTATGAGCATTTAATGAAATTTTGGGAATGTTTGGGGTTCTTTATGTGCATTTGATGAAATTTTGCGAATGTCTGGAAAGAAAAAAAACAAAATAAGGACTTGTTTTGTAAAACTTAAAATACTTCAGGTTCTTTCCCTGAAAGGCTAATAATATAACGAAATTATTAGTTTACCTTTACCCCAAGTGAAGTGTACCTCTCTTTTCTTTCTTTCTTTCTTTTTTTTCTTTCACAAATGTACCTCTCTTTTCAATCTGAGTTATATACATTTGGAACTCGTCAGAATATATCACTTACTTGTTGTAAATGCAAGTGATCATCAAGGCTTAGTGATGATGGGTTTGTTGATAAGAGAACTCTAATATAGTTTAAACGTAAAATAGACATTGAGAAGGTGAAAAAACAGAGAGAAGAGAACGAGACCCGAATTTAGCCAGTAGCCACCAACAAGACAAGATTCAGGTGAAGGAGCATCAAGTAAAAAATTCAAAAAAAGAAAAAAAAAAGTAAAAAATTCGTGTTCTGGAAAAAGAAACAGAGCAAGAAGTCATTGGGCATTATATTTAAAAATATGAAGAGGAAATGCATCGAGAAGGTAAAAACAACACAGACACGAGAACAGGCCCGGAAGATTAGTCCCAACGACAACGAGAGAAAAGCATTGAGAAGGTAGAAATACCTCTATTATTCAGTCTTGTGTCATCATTGAACAGTGAATAATGACGACAAAAAAGGTATAATCCTAAAAAGACAAGACATTTTTTTTTTGGGTCATCAATAAAAGGCAAGACTCACAAAAGGAATATATAACATAAAGAAAAGGAAACAGAAAGAGACGAAACGATCTTCACACAACTATATAAATAAGAAGCCAAAGCCTAAGGGTCTCTCTCATCACTCACACCGAAATTCAGATATCAGCAAAAACCTAAGATGGACAATCCATCCCCTCTTCTTAGTTACAAGATTGATCATCGCCTCGAGCAACATCCAGATGCGAAAGACTTGATGATCAACGTCGAGATAGAGATAATCCGAGCCGGGCAAGAGTGTGATATCAAAAGGAGTTCATTCTCTTTCTCAGCGCACGAATTCGTCAAGGAAGGTTACAACTCTCTGAACAAAGAAAAACTTTATTATTTCCTTATAGAATCTGGAATCGAAGACTGTGATACTCAATTTATGATCAACGACATGATTTTGTCGGTCTGCTTGATTGATAATGGGTTAGGAGGAGTTTTGACAGTATTATTAAATATACGGCTCCCTTCGATCGATCCAATTTCAATGTAACAATTGTTACTTGGGCATGAAGCAAATAGATAATTAGGGATTTTTCTGTTTCTCTCTTCTCTCTTTTTTTTGTCCGATAAGGTTGTTTACTTTACTAATTTCTAAGCATGTTGGAAAGCTTAATATTAATATTCATTCCTTTTTAATTAAGTTTAGTCTTAGAATTATTTTTAATTGTTTCAAAATAAGAGTTGCTTTTGCTTTTCAATGTAAAACTACAAACACCTAATAAATAAAACGTTCAAATTTTTTAAAAATTATTTAATATTGTATTTTTATATATTTTTTTGCTTCTTATTGATTTAATTTTTAATATATCGCCGAATAAGAAATTTAAAATGGATATTCAATCACAGATAATATGTGTGATCTATTTATTAATACAATCTTCAACCATAACCAAATTTGAATTGAAGTCCATTATCGTTGTTTAAAACATCTATCAATGTTTTTTGATGATTATATTTTTGACTGATATTTTTTATCTAAACCTAATCCATAATTATATCCCTAATTACTCTTTCTACAATTGCAAATAGAATTTATATGTTCTATGTGACTCGCATATCATGTGAATCAAGCATTGCACAAATATTTTTACAATTATAAAATATGTATAGTTAAGCAAAGATGAACTTTATATCAAACAAAAAGCGTGGTTCCATTTTGAAACAAATTAATCTTTTCCTATGTATGTTTAAGCATGTTCATTTTGGAAATTGGGATGGAAACAAATTATTCGGGTATTGAAAAATATTATTCAGTTACGAGGTAAATCTAAAAACCAAAAATTAAAATTATCCATGAGAGAAGATTAGTCTTGTCCTATAACCCCACATTCTCTAATTTGTTTTTTTTTTTGAGATTTTTCCTTGGCTTTAAATTTTATTATGTAATTATAGTAACCTCGAGAACATGATTAACCAATTGAGTTAGTATCAATCTAGTACCATTATAAAATCTACCCTTCAAATCAATGTTCATTAAAGCATAACTGAAGCACCAAGTTTCAAAAACAATCTATGGTTAGGCAAACTTAAAATTTTGACCCTATTTAAGAACTCATGGGTGTAGACCATGTCATCTGCATATTTTGTATCAAAAATCTTGATACCATTATCTAGGCCTATCTATTTCGGAACGGTTTCCGGTCCTGACTCATATCCATTTCAAATTTCCTGCCCCAATCCCAATCTTATTCAAATAATTTTGTATATGAAACAATTTACTTGATTCAAATGGATATGGGAAAGGTAACTGAAGAAACAAAAATGAAATAAGAGTACCTGAATTACCCTCAAATTATTCAAATGTTTCCAAATTTTTTGAGATATCCATCTGAAGTTGATAGCAACACACTAAATAAGAAAAAAAAAACATCTGAGAAATGTGATACCATATAATCATTAACCATCTCTACATCCAAGTTTTGTGGACTCAGTATAACTCTATTTTTAAAGAATTTGTGATTAATTTTGTGTCTAATAATCTCCCGTAAATTTCTCTTACTATTGATAGGTCCAAATATAATCTTTGAGAATATCGATATCAGTCTCACCAGTATTAGGCTCGAAAATGAGTTCAATCTCACCAATTTCAGCAATTAGTTATTGTTATTTCCAGCTTTGTATTAATATTTTAATGTGCACCCATCCCCATGGATTTTATTGCTAGTCTATGGATATTTACCTTTCTCGGTAATTGTAGACTGAAACATGTAACTATTTTTACCCTATTAAGTGAATAGATAGAGGCCAAAGACTGTCTTATATCATTGAAAAAAACTTGCCAAAAATACTACATTATTCTAAAATGGTCAGGCATTGCCTATATTATCAAGACTTCTGATATAAGTTATGGAGATGTATATGTCCACATCATGGGACAGGTTTTCCGTCATGACTCAAATCTATCAGGAATTTTCCATCTTGATCATTCCCAAATAGTTTTCCATTTGAGAATATTTATATTATTCAATTTTTTTTACAAAATTAGTAAAAGAAAGTAGCATGAATGAGATAGGGTATCTGAATTACCCACTTTAGAATGAATCTTTGTTAAAAAATTATCTAAAACTATCCAAAATTTTCCAAATATTATGAAATTTTCTGATATTTTCTGAAGTTTTATGAATTACACATCTTGAATTGAAAAAAAAATGATCATTTTTATTCTTCTTCTTCTATTTTTTTTCTATCTTGTCGTATTCCCACACAGATAAAAAAAAATAATAGAGTTTTTGACGTAATTTTTTTGTAATGGATAT
The DNA here is from genome assembly GCF_000478725.1 of Eutrema salsugineum. NCBI lineage: Eukaryota > Viridiplantae > Streptophyta > Magnoliopsida > Brassicales > Brassicaceae > Eutrema > Eutrema salsugineum. Next base: position 13,665,609 of record NW_006256486.1, read on the forward strand.
TGTTGCTTCCCATGATAATCTAACCTTGAAAATATGCAATCATTCAAAACCTAACATTTAGATTCCAATTTGGTGATCACGAGCAATGGAAAAAAGAACACCACAATGTTTATACTTACATGGTAAACTAAATAAATAGAGGAATGGTACCAAATGGTACGATAAACTCAACATCGGTCAGTTTTAAGTGAACTTAGCATGTCAGCAAAATAGAACAAATAAGATATTGACACATAGGATTGTGAATAGTTAATGAAGGGCAAAAAAATTATTTTATAGCTGAAACTCGTTAAGAATACAATACGTCAGCAAAACGCTGTGAAATTATTTGTGGAACTCACACCTAATCAAATCATTACACAAATAAATATATAGATTTAACATGTAAAATAGCTCAAATCTAAATTTAATAATAGACGAGATCAAATATTATGAGTCAATATGTATTTTAGGGATATAGTAGAGTTTTAATATAGTAACTTTTTTCATTTGTATGAAAATGTGTTTTCACATTTTCTGTGAAACGAAGAAAATCCCATTTAGAGAATAAAAAAAATTAATTATAAAATCTACATATATAACTATTTTAAAAACTTGAAAATTGAAATCCTAGGTCTAAAAGTCTAAAAAAGTGCTTTTTTTGTCCCAAAAAAGGATATATTGTTTTTTACTTTTCTCTTTTTATTGTCTCAGCAAAGGATTTTTTTTTTTTCAAGATTTTACAGACTAATCTGCTTGTCAAAGATCCAGCTGAAGCGAACCTCATGGGACTTCTTAACCTTCTTAGCTCTCTCATCAGCACGCTCTTGAAGACGTCTAATCCTCTGCGCCAAGCCACACACAAACTCCTGTGCACGCTGCCCCTCAGCCGTCAATCCCTCTATCTTCTCCAATCCCCACCGTCCAACCAAAAACTCCAAAATGTCCGCGTAATCTTCCGCCGTGTACACTCCTAGCCGTTGCGCCACGGCGGAGAAATGTTCGAAGAGCACCGGGTCTCGACCGTCTGTCATCAAATGCGCCGGCATTGTGATATTTTTCCGCATCATGTCGGCAACGGCGGAGATTGCGCCGTTTGGGTCGATTTCGAGTAGCTTCTCGACTATGCGAACATAGGCGTTCTCGTGGCGCTTCTCATCTGCGGCAATGGTGCCACAGATTCGAGCGAGGACAGTATCTCCGGCGGTTTTGGCGAGCCGTGCGGTGTTGCCGTGAGACACGAAAGTGGCTCGCTCTTGGAATGATGTGTAGACGAAACCCAAGTAGGGGTTGTTCTCTGTTCCTGGATCCTATACAATTGCCAAAAACGTTGTCGTTTAGTACTAAACTAATCTTAATCAACCAAACTTAAATCCAAATCAAAATGTTTAAATCGAAATACTGTATGTTTATGATCCATTCGTACTATTTTCTGAAAAAAAAAACTATTGTGTAAGTAAACCAAGCTTAGAGACGAAACCATAATTATCAAAATTAGATATATAATCATATCACATGAATATATTAAATATTTTTTTATGAAAAATTTCCTTAGTCCAAATCGAATTCAAACCATAACTCGAATAAAAATGATACCATACTGAATAGAGACAAAACCAAACGACAGATAGTTTTGATTGTGATTCAGTATCTATTGAAAAATGAAATCTATTATATTAAAACAGAAGCAATTTTAGTGTTTGTTTCCAAACACTCCTAAAGTTTTTTTAAAAATATTTTTTATATATATAAATTTAATTCCGAAAATTAGATATTAATTTAGATAACTAAAAATTTCCTTTAATGTAGGTTATATCTAATAGTCCATAGATATTAATTTAAATAGACTTCCTTAAATATAGGTTAGATTTAATTTAACATTTGAAATTTAAATAAGATTTTCAGAATAACATATATGATTAACAAATATCTTCTTATATTTTTTAATCACATTCTATCAGATTAAAATTTTACATATTGAAAATAGATAAATATTAATATTATATAATAATTTGATAGGACAATTTAAGTTTTTTTTATAATTATGGTCTTATGCGGGTTAGGTTATCAAAATATTAAGGAAAAATTATTTCAAAATTAATATAAACGAACGGGTTAGAATTATGATTTCATAATCATGGTCTTTTTCAGATTAATAAAATGAGCGAGTTATAAATATATTTTTATAATAACAGTCACTATTTGATTAATAAAATAACTGGATTAAAATTATGTTTTTATGATTATGATAGTCATAATAATACTGAAAACAAAATAAAAAAAAATTATATCTAAACACAAATTTTTTTTATATCACTTATCAAAAATTATATTTATAAAGAAAACATAAATTAGATTACAAATTTTGATTAAAACAAAATTCTCGTACGGATGCAAGGGGTAAAATCTAATCTATTATCTATTATATTAAAACAGAAGCACATTTAGTACTTGATTCCAAACACTCCTAATTTTTTTAGGTGTTTAAAAATAATTTTAATAATTATTTATATTTAATTTCGAAAATTAGTTATTAATTTAAATTTTTTTAGAGTTCTTTAAATATAGGTAATTTAGATTTGATTTGATTTGATTAAAAATAATAAATCAGATATTAATTTAGATTTAATTTAAAGATTCTAATTTAAATAATTTCTATACTATTAAACATTTTTATCAAAAATATCTAGAATTTTCGAAAAAAAAAATTCACATATGAAAAATAATGGTCATATTTGAAATATAAAATATTTATAATGATGTAAATGATATGAGATTTATCTTGTGTTTATAATATATTCACGATTATGATTTATTTACAAATTAATAATAAAATAATAGATAAAATTCAAATGTATATTTAAATATTAAAAATATATTTTTTAAAATTCATAGAACTAAAAATATATATAAAAAACTGGGTTAAAAATATTTTGGTAACTAATATCACTAATTTTAAATTATACATGTATATCAAAAATATATTTTTCATACAAAATCAAAACATAAAAAATTAAAAATTATTGCATACACTATAATGTGGTTTGAAAAACCAGTTGTACACTCCATTCGTTGATTAAATTTTAGAAAACTATAATGCGAAATAATATTATTAATACATCTCAAACTTTTAACAAATATTTATATCATATGGTAATATGAACGAAAAAATTAGAATTATGTTTTTATAATAGTTCATTTTGAATTAATATTAGCGGACAGGTTAAAATTATATTTTTATAATCATAATTAATTTTAATACTATAAAAATATATCTAAACACAAAAATCAATATTTTCGCTTATTAAAAAATATATTTATAAAAAAAATTATATCTAAACTCAAAAACACAAATTATATTACAAAATTCGTTAAACAATAAAAAATATTCTCGTGCGGATGCACGGGGTTAGAATCTAGTTTAATTTAAAATTCAAAAAAAAAATTATAATTAAATTTTATTACAAAATTTAGGTAATAATTTTAATTACTTTAGAATTCTTTAAATAGAAATTTAATTTTAAATTTTAAATTTAAATTGTACTTTCATAATATCGCAAATAGTAAACGAATATCTTATTTTATTTTATCATAATTAAACGGTCTAAAATATCAAATATTTAAGATAAATAAATATTTATATTTTACAATAATATGATGGAGCTGATTAAGGTTATGTATTATTATACTTCAAGTCCTATACGAGTTAGTTTGTTAAACCATGTACGATATTAAGATAATTTGAGGTAATTAAATGAAAAAATTAACCAATTTATAGATATATTTTTTTTATAATAACACAAATGGTACTTGAATATCTTATTATATTTTATCGTAATCAAATCGACCTAAATTCAATATTAGTAAATATTTTTATATTATAATAATATGATAGAACAGGTTAGAGTTATGCATTTATAATTACATTCTTATACAAGTTAGTTTTTAAAAACATGTAAAATATTAAAAATGATTTAAGGCAACTAAACGGATTGATTAGCTAATTCATAGATATATAAATTATTTATATGTAAATTCATATAATTAAAATCACATAATTAAATTTACATAATTAAAATCACATAATAACAAAATTTATAATTAGCATTAGATCGAAATATATTTAATTAACTTATATTTTAATTCTACTAATATACAAATCTATACTATTTAAAGATAAAACATGATAACAAAATGTCCTGCAAAAAATAGCTCGACACCAGGATGATGAAAAACTTAACACATCTCATTCTTACTATTTTTTCATATTTGAAAAATTGAAAAATAAATATTTTTGATTTAAGAAAATAAATAAATAATAAAAAAACTGATATCTAAACAAAAAATAAATACAAATTATATTAAGTAAAAAAACAAAAAATTCTCTTGCGGACGCACGGGTTTAGATACTAGTTTGCTATTAAAAATGAAATGAGTGAAATAAAAACAAACCAAAATTATTTCAAACTAACTTGAAAAAGAAACCTAACTAAGTTTTTAGAGTCAATTAACTGTATACCGATAAAACCGAAACTGAAAAAGAAATAAACTGATATCAAACCATAAACATGATTACATCTCAATGAAAAATGATCTACAATTACAGAAATCAAAAAGCTATATTTGGATAAATTAAACCCCGAATAGTAAGTGCGTTTACAAAAAAAAAGAAAACTAAGATAAAAAAGCTGATTAAAAATTTAAAACCAAAATAAATAAATTAATACTGACCATGCCGGAGCTGATGAGATGCTGGACGGTACGTTCGACCATAAGCATATCTACCCGACCAGATAAGTACAAGTAAGTCCGTAACAAGTCACCATGACGGTTCTCCTCTGCCGTCCAGGCGCGTGTCCACTTGGCCCACGCGCTCTGACTCGCGCCAGTCTCGTCCCTTACACCATCGAGCGTGTTGATCATCGTCTGGTAAGTTGGCAAGGCGTCCTCTGTTATCATGTCTCCAACCAACACCACGAAGTATTCGTCTGGCAATGACGCTGTTCTTTCCCTTAGCTCACACACCTATAATTATACAATAATATAACATGTTTTATTTATTTGTAAAAGATGTACGAATTTGTTTGGTTGTAAACATTATAGATCCCATTCCTCGAAAAAAACTAATAATTATAAATATCATAAGTTTAATTATAAAAGATGTGCATGCTTAACCGATTTCCTGGTACTCGTTACTCTCTCATAGATCTCATCTGCAGAGTCAACTGTCTTGTTTTGAGCTCTTTTGATTTGATTTTAAGTTTCTAAATGAGTTGCTTAAGTTGTAGTTCAATTGGTGTTGAAATAAATGTTAATAGTAAAACCAAAATATTAAATAAAAAGCTTTCTCTACTTATATTTTCTGTTTTTGCATGATGTATAATAATTGAGATGGACGACGTACCTGGTCGGTGAATTCGGAGAAGGGTAAGGCCGGGTCGGGTAAGAATGAAGCGGGTTGCCAACATTGGTCGATGGGTTTGAGAAGAGGCAAGATTTGATCGGTGGCCCATCCGTCTAAAGATTTGAAAATCTCAATTTTCTCCGGCGGCATTGAGTGGATCTTGTTCTGGTGTTTCAGTGCCGGTCTCACTGGTGCTGCCACTGCCGATATTTTTGACGGCTTGTGGGATCGAGACATTAGTGTGGCCCATTGGGTGGTGTGGGAGGGAAGAGACTTGTGCGTCTGCATCTGGATGGTGGAGGAGACAAGACTTTACTCTGAGTTCGTTGTGAGTAATGACCACTGTGGAGTGTTTGGATTAAATATTGGCGAGCGATGAGGGTATAATAGTACTTTGATTGTTGGTAAGTATTTGTTAGACAAACCGTGGGGTGAAACAAGGGGTGCAAACTGGTTTGGGATTCTGTGGGTTTTGTTTAAGAGCTTAATCTATCCTATTTGAATTTTCTAACTATTGAGAGGTTAGCTTAAAAGAAGTTTAAAGCTTAACCATGAAAGGATTTATATTAAATATTTTAGAAATATCTTATGTATACAAAATTATATTATTACTATTATTATTATTTTAAAAAATTATTTGGTAGTATTATAAATTTTAATATTTTACGGAGATTTTTCAAAACTACCATAAATATTTTTTTTATTTTTTAATATCTAAAATACAATTTACTTTTAAAAGATATAAAAACAATAAAATTAATTTGGAGACTATGCAGATATGCTATAACCATTTTTTTCAAATAAAATTAGTTGTTCCCAAAAAAGTGTGATCATAATCTTTTTTTTCTTTCGACACAAATGCATGTGTATTATTGAACTAATACGGAACATATATAGTTACTTTAATAAATTATATTATTATTATTATTTTAAAATAATTATTGGTAATATCATAAATTTTAATATTCTACCGAGATTTTTAAAACTACCATAAATGTTTTTATTTTTCAATATGTAAAATAATATTGGCTTAAAAAATATTGTGAAGCCATATTTAATATTTTCTAAACAGAAATTCATTAGTAAATTTCCTTCACCATGGTTTTGTCCCACTGGGTTTTTCCTGGTAAGGTTTTAATGAGGCAACATTCCCCAGCGCATTATCGAGATCCCGATTGAGTAGCTGACCCGGTTCACTCGTCCAAGGGGGAGTGTTATAACACATATTATATATGGACTCTTATACCGGCCCATTAGGCCCATCAGGGCATTGTACTTAACCTAGATTCCCTATGTACTCTATATATACATTCCAGTGATTAATACGTTTATAAGTTTTCACAACATATATATATTTATTAAACTAATACGGAACATATATAGTTGCCGATATAAAAAAAATTGTCACTAAAAGCTCACATTTTTTGTTACAAGTCATGTTTCTTGTTTTTGTCTCTGGAGCGATAACACAAGACAAACTCCCGAAAGTATTATCATATTGTTGCTAGCTTGCTTGATTTGGAAAAATACTTACCATGCATCTGGATTGTATACCATAACTAAGAGAACTATGTAGAATCTGTCACAAATAATGAGAAAATGCGACTCCTCTTCTCCAAACTGGCTATGGCTCATATTACATTATGTAATTCCATGTAAGGGGTATTGAGTTATGGAATTGTGTGATTCTATTGACAGAGGCTAAAAGAACCTTTATACAGAGGAAGATATGTACAAGAAGGAAATGCAAATATACAGAGAGTAAATGGAGAGATATGAAGCGTAATTACACAAATATTGTTTTTATATCTGATACGCCCCCTCAAGGCTGGTGGCGAGTCCGATCTTAACCGAGAGATCTTGAAACCGCATTATTGGTAATGGCTTGGTAAGCGCATCAGCTAATTAATCGACGGAGGTGATATAAGAAACATGTACTTGCCCAGATTGAACCAGATTACGCACAAAGTGATAATCAAGGGCAAAGTGTTTCATTTTGGAGTGGAACACCGGATTTGCGGCGAGATAATTGGCTCCGATACTATCACAGTAGATTGGTGGTGTTGTTATCAGCTTGATTCCCAATTCCGATAGTAGGGACGTGACCCAACAAACCTCATAAGCCGCTGATGTAAGAGTACGATACTCTGCTTTTGTTGAAGATCTAGCTACACCCGTTTGTTTCTTCGACGACGACCAGGCAAAGGGATATTGACCATAGTAGACTATATAAACACCAGTGGATGTATAGTCATCTTTGTTACCAGTCCAGTCAGCGTCCGTATTAGCATGGAGAGTAGGTGTGTTGGTTTTGTGAAAGAATATGCCATGTGATTGGGTCCTTAAGAGATAACGTAGTATCCGTTTAACTGCGTTCCAATGATCATCAGTTGGTTTGTGCATAAACTGAGACATCTTGTTGACTGCATAAAATATATCTGGACCAGTCAATGATAGGTGTTGAAGGCTGCCAATGGTCACTCAATACTGTTTTGGATCTTCCATTTGGATGCCGGTATTGAGTGTAAGCTCTATGTTTGGGCACATTGGTGTTGGTACTGTTTTGCTTTCCACCATTTCGGTTTTATGTAGCAAATCTGCAATATAACGATGTTGGGTTAGAAAAAGACCTTTAGGAGAATCATGAGCTTCAATACCGAGAAAGTAAGAAAGAGTTCCCAAGTCTTTGAGTGAGAATCGCTTGGAAAGTGCAGTGATGAACATGCTGAATTGATGTTGGTTGTTCCCAGTGAGAATTAAGTAATCGACATAGACAAACATGTACATGAGAACACCGTTTCTGTTGTAGATGAATATGCTGGATTTGGCTAACGAATTCATGAAGCCAGATTGGAGCAAGAAGGTTCGTATTACGTTGTACCAAGCCCATGAGGCTTGTTTCAAGCCGTAAATTGCTTTCTTCAACCTGCAAACTGCGTGAGGATTATCCTTGAAGTTTTTATTGAAAAAAGTGTGGTTCACATCGAACAGTCTTATCGGCGAATTAGTAGAGACAGAGACACTGAGAACTAGTCTGATTATAGCTGGTTTGATGATATGGCTAAAAGTTTCATGGTAATCAATGCCCAGACGTTGATTGAAGCCTTTAGGCACAATTCTTGCTTTGAACCTGTCAATAGAACCATCATCATGTCTCTTAATTGTAAATACCCACTTACAACCAACAATGTTTGTCGATGCGATAGGTGAAACCAAGTCCCATGTCTGTTCGCTAGTTTGATTGTCTAATTCGACACACATAGCTTGTCTACACCTACTCTGCAACCTTAAAAGATATGTCGTTCCAAAACCTAGACTACACCTTTGTTTTGTTCATCCCCTTTTCCATGATTTGTCGACAAAGCACGTGGAATACGAATAATTCAACTCCACCGGGTTTACATACACTTGTTTCTTTGAGGTTATATCATCTGGGCTGTTGATTGAAGGCCATGCCATACCTATGCCTCCTTTTGGACAATATCAACTGTCTCTAAAGGTATACGATCAATACCATTATTTTTTTTGTTTTTAATCATTTCCAGCTTTCCAAATGAACCACATAATCCATGGGTATTCATAATGTTTTTAAAAGTGGCTAAAGTGATAGTCCAAATTCATCAAATCCTACTGAAAAATTATCTGGAACTGATGATTAATTTGAAAGCACCAAACACTACAAAGCTGGTGAACACATGAACAATTGCATGGTTAATAGTCTTTTCTGGGTGCTTGCATCGTGGAGAACATTGATCCACATGTAAATGTCTGTGTGAGATGCTCATTAACTGCTAATGCAAACGATAAGGCTTGCCATATGAAATGGTGAAGGTACTGATAGAAACTCTCTTAAAATTTCACACACTTGATCCGGTAGAGGTTGATAATTTCTTGACTCCGATTGATCCACTGAGAGAGATGCTAAGGCGTGAGTAAATAAACGAAGACTAAATGAAAAGATATTGAAATGAATCCTTGGCTGCCTTGACTTGTCTTTTGAGATTCCAGCTGAGTACGACCCTTGAGCTTCTTGCTGTGATCGCCAAGTGCGTGTGCAAACCATAGCCTCATTAAACCCCTCCCTCCCATTCCTCGGGACAACCCATTGGGACATAACCGAGTGTAAGGAAAGATAGTATCATGGTTTACACCGCGGCAGACGTCAATAAGACCCAAGTATGCGATTGAGGTTAAGGTGTAAGTTCCTCTTTGTTGATCCGGGACTGAACCTCCACATTCCGGATCCCCTCTAGTATAGACCGCACAACTCTTTCCAGCTTTTGAGTCTTTGACTGCGTCATTGGCCCTTACGGTATCACCAAGACTGCTTTCAGAACCTCGTCTTCGGCCTCTGGTTCCAAGATCACATCATCCCCTTCCTTTTGAAAAGGACTTGTCATCAAGTCTGGTCCATCTAGAACAAAATGAATAAGGTCCGCAACATTAAAATTGGAACTAACAGAGTACTTATCTTGGAGAACAATCTTGTAGGCGTTATCGTTGATCTTCTCCAAAATGGTAAAGGGTCCGTCCACTTTAGGCAGAAATTTGGACTTTATTTCCTCTGGAAATCGTTCCTTCCTGAGATAAATCCAAACAAGGTCACCTGGTTCAAAGACTTTCTTGCTCTGACCTTTGTTGGCATATTTCTGGAACTGCTCCGTCTTGTGTTCAATGTTCTGCTTATCCTTCTTGTGCATCTGCCTGACCAAATCAGCTTTCTTTTTTCCATCCATGCTTACACATTTACTCAAGGGTAAAGGAGTTAGATCAAGAGGTGTACGCGGGTTAAAACCATAGACTAAGTGAAATAGTGAAAACAAAGTACTAGAGTGCACCGCATGATTGTAAGCGAATTCAACATCGGGTAAACAATCTTCCCAAGTCCTAAAGTTCTTTTTAATCACATATCTTAAAAGAGTCGACAAGGTCTTATTGACCACCTCGGTCTGACCATTTGATTGGGGGTGACAAGTCGTAGAGAAACAAAGCTTGGTTCATAATTTAGACCATAGGGTCTTCCAAAAATAACTGAGAAAATTTGCATTCATATCTGAGACTATGGTCCTAGGCATTCCATGCAAACAAACAATTTCCCTAAAGAATAAATCAGATATGTTTGATGCATCGTCGGTCATATGACATGGTATCAAATGGGCCATTTTCGAGGATCTATTGTTGGTGGTATACTTTGCACCCTCCGTTTAACCCAATATGAATCGAGACCTTTTCGGAGAGACCTCGGTTTACGACGATTGGTATCGAGGTTGAATCAGGTGGACCAACCTAAGTCCTTTAAGAAAGCCCATTAAAGCCCAATTTTGCAAAAAAGGCCGATCTCTGAATTTCATGAAAGATTTCTGGAAATATCAAAGGAAAATATTAAGTCCCACATCGAGAGGGAAAAGAAAAATCCTGATCAAACCGTCTTAGAAATCGTAAAAATAGAGGAGGATTTCATTAATCAGAGACATCTGCAAATCGAGAGCGAAAAGAGACCTTAGAAGTGAGTTTTGAGATCGTCAATTTACTTCGAGTTCTCCTTTTGTTAAGAAGGTCGTCAAACTCCGACGACTTAATCTCAAGTTGAATTTTCCAAACTATCTTCTAAAAAACGAGATTTATGATTCGAATATTACTGTTTTACCTCTTGTGTGATATTACATTTCAACAATTGGCGTCCACCGTGGGGCATCATAGTAATATTTTCAATCTAGCTCGGTAAAAAGAGAAAGTTTGGCAATGGCAGACCTAACTGCTTCAGGAACAAGGAATGGCAACAACACCGTTATAAATCCGGACGGCACCCCCTGAAATTCCGATGAAACCATTATGCAAAAGTCGGACGACCCCCCCCCCCCTCGATGAAACCATTACACAAAATCCGGGCGGTAGTACTGACTCAGAAAACACTGAGTTACTGCCACCGCCTGCACCCGCGGTTACATGACAATTCAACCAAAACGCCTTTCTTCAGGCGATAACAGCTCAGTTCCAAGAGACCTCATGGCGGCCAAAATTGCCAAACTCAGTCAAACGCATACTCCATTTCGAAGACGTAACCTAATTGCCAACCTCAACTTGGAAAGAAACCCATCTGGAACTGTGCGATCTACATCCTTGGGATGTACCGTCAATCCAGTCACTCATACAATCTTCACTCGTGAGAAATAATTCGAAGCTATGAAGGCCAAACTTTGCGAAATCACCTCGCAGATTCACAAAGAAACTAGCACTGCTCCAGAGAGTGATCACGTTATCCAGGAGACGCAAAAGACGCCTTTCACTACTAGAATCACTAACACTCCAATTAGGCATCTTGAAAAGTTAAAGCTCAAAGCTTACGAAGGAGATTCCAACCAGAAACACTTTATGACCTCTTTCGGCATCGTCATGAATCGCTATCAATTCCAGAAAATAGAGGAAATAGACACAACAAAATGCCAGTTGTTCCTCGAGAATCTTGAGGGAGCTGCCCTCGACTGGTTCCCTCGACTTGAAGGGAACTCTATCAACAGCTACACCAAACTCTCTACGGCATTGGTAAAAAAATTTTCAATGTTCATCGGGTACGTAGAAGACGAGGAATGCCGAACTATGGCGAATATCGCAAGGTGAAAACGAAAGTCACCGAAACTTCATAAAGCGTTTCAAATCGGTCGTATGTGACTGTATAGTTAGCAACGAGGCAGCAGTAGAATGTCTGCATAAAGCAACTCGGATAAAGTTGTCCTTACAAAGAGCGATCAAGCATAATACACCTCTAACCCTCGAAGACACACTACACCGATCTGACTCGTACATTGCGGAAGAAGAAGAAGAGGCCACATATGATCAACAAAGCAGACATTTCAGTTGTCAACACAAAAGAAAGACGTAAAAGCGATAACACTGAAACTAAGTCCAACCTACAAGAGAGGATTCAACAATCGACAAAACTTTGTCAATAACAATATCAACTCGGCCTAGCAAGAATGACCTCAGAACAACAAGTGGGTTCGAAACGATGACGTCCTCCACGAAACACTATTTTACGAATTTCACAACCGAAAAGGACATAGCATTGAAGAATGCCGACATCTGAAACACTACCTGCTTGAAAATTTTAGAAAAGGAAAAATCTTGCTCGACGATGTTCTTTTTCCAACTTATGAAGATGGAACTCGATGAATCTTAAGAAGTATTATTAGATCAATAGTTTCGATAAAAAAAAAAAAACACTCCTGAGCTCTACTAGCTCAAAAAGGATGTACAATGAACTACAAATGGTTTGATCCCTCCACGGAGGTTACATAGGCAGCTCATCAAGAGTTCAGCTATGGTAAAAAAATTTGAAGTCTTTTTAAGCCGAACTCCTATGTTTGCAGTCACGACCGAACTTATTGGTATTTACATCAATGTCCTGACCAGACATTCGATAGCATTTCTCAACAATGCAACCTGAAAAACCGTTATCCGTCTCGCAAACATCCTCATGGTGTCGTGGTGAAATAAATCACATCTTCAAAATCCGGGATCAGTTCCGCACTTAAATATTCCTAAGACATCAAGAACAATAAGCCGAGCCCATATCACACACTTCAGTTCGACTTAGAAACCTTGAGTCTTTATCATTTTTTTACAAGGAAATGTTCCTAACGAACTCCGCCCTTCCAGCACGAAAGAGCTCACTTGGGTATCAAGCCGAGTTCCTATAACTCATAAAAATTAAGCCGAACACCTCAGATTCGCACCATAAGCTGAGTTCTCAACACTCACAAAATATAAGCCAAGTTCTCACAAGTTCAGAGCCCCAAAGGTTTCACCAGTTTGCAGAAAAGTATTTAAACCTTGTATAGCTTGGAGCCGATTAGCTGCAGTGGTAGAATGACTGTTCCCTATCATCATCAACTAGCCAATTTGTGGGGGCAGAGATAAACCTTTTGGACAAACTTCATACCCATGCTTAAAACTACCACATGTAGTACATAATTTTTGAAGACCCGTGTTTTTGAACTCTAGCTCCACTGGTGGTGTATTGGGCATGATTTCAACACTTCGAGCCAGAGTGATGGTAGAGTCAACATCAAAGTCGACTTTAACCCAGACTTCAGGAAGATGGGTTTTTATCTGCTCGGTGATAAGAACTTCATCTACGTGTCCAAGTTTAGAGCCGATACTATTGACAATACCTATTTTCTGATACATGGCGTGAAGCTTATTAATCTTGATCCAAAATGGAATATATCGGAGAAAGGAAGGATACCTCATGTTACTCCATCGATCCAAAACAATCATCCATCCTATGTATTTGTATGGGCCTCCTTCTAAAACAGTCATCAGATGATGCTCCTTTTTGAAATAGAAATTGACGGTGTCATCATCGTTAACCTGAGCTTCCACCTGACCAATTAAGCTCCATGCGTTTGGCATCGATGACTTGATTCTTGCCTGATTCTGATGATCGGGATTAATTCCTTTAGCTACAAAACACAGGCGATGATCTCTCTGAAACTCGATCTGTGCATCCTGATGAACCGACCAAGCCTCTTGATCAGCTCCGATTTTAAGTCCCTACAGAGCTTGCTAGAGCTCCTTCTGGATTTCTAATGGTTCCCTTGACATGTTGATGAAGATGTAGAGAAGATTTGATAGGAAATTTGATCCAGAAATATGGAAATTTTGATCGACTTCACGAAAATCACTTCGAAATCGCCTTTTTCTAGAACTTTTGCGAAAAAGTAACAAAAAATTAGAATTTGGCAGTTATCTAACATAGCTAAAAAATTAGAATTTGTTTGCAAAAAGAAATCGGAGGGAGGTTTGGGATTACGATCGCTAAGAGAAGCAAACACAGTATGCTGTCTACGGATTATTTGGCGTATCCTATCGAGCAAAAACTCGCTATGGGCATCGTGGATCAGGGTGTATCTTCTTCGCGGGAAATGTTCTGGTCACTGAATGAGAGATCTATACAGGGTTCCTGGATATGGCATCGTTTACTTAAGATGCGGGACCTGGCTCGGGGTCTTCATCGCGTTAAGATTAATAACGGAGAAAAAACATCATTCTGGTATGATGAATGGTGCTCACAAGGGCCGCTGATTAACATCCTATGCAACTGTTGCATATGCCATCAGCTCTCACAGACGACGACGTCACCGACGAGACGAGCTGAATCTAATTGAAGATGCTCTATCCTCGGTTGCGATACGAAGAAATACAATGGAGGACCAATATTTTTGGAAAGGAAAAAGCGACCAGTTTCGCAACAGATTCATTTCGAGGCAAACTTGGTACAACATCAGGTACCCCCCCCCCCCCCCCCCCCCCCCGCCACCTCCAAAAGATTGGGTCTCGATGGTTTGGTTTTCAAAAAATACTCCAAAATTTGCTTTCATCACTTGGTTAGCGATGTGGAATCGCCTGTCAACTGGTGAGATAATGGCACAATGGGAAACAGGTATATCAATATCCTGTGTTTTTTGCTCTGCTCCGACAGAAAACAGAGCACATATGTTCTTTACATGCACTTACTCGGAACAAGTATGGAAGAATCTAACTAGAAGATTGTTGGGTCATCGTTATACGAATGTCTGGGACGAGATAGTTACTCTGCTATCTTCGAATAGCTTGGATAGAGTTCGTCTCTTTTTGGTGAGATATTTTTCCAAATTACTCTTACTTTGATTTGGCGAGAAAGGAATGGGCGCAGGCATGGGGACACTCCGCAGCTGGCACAGAGTTTAATACCGACACTGGACAAGATGATGCGTAATCGACTCAGCTCGTTAAGGCTTGCTGGCGATTACCGATATGATTGAGGGTTTGTAACTCTGGTTTGAATTCAAAGGATAACTAAACTGTAGCGAAAAAATTCTGTTTCTATTTTCTGTTTCTTTAGCTGTTGACCATATTTCTTTACTTTCTTTAAGCAAGGTTATGTAAAGAAAACAGTTTTTTTTTTGAATATAATTTAACATATTTTCAAAAAAAAAAAATAGTTTATTTTTTAAAATTTTCTGTAACATGTTATTTCGGGATCTATTAGTTTATATGTAATAGTTCACAAACTAAAAAAATTTATACTTTATTTGTCAATTAATTTACAGAGGATGTCATATAACATCGATTACCTGGAGTTATTTTATCTATTAAAAAAAATTCTTGCAGTGTTTTTGCAAGGTTATATATATATATATATATATATTGTAATGATGAAATTAAATTAATCATGAGCTTTTAGGTAATTTCTTCGGAGATGAAATTTTTTTTTCTTGGTTCGCTTAAGTTACCCATAAACGCGTACGTATCACGATTCACCAACCCAAGTTTGACGAACCATCATCGTCCAAAGAATATACATTAAATATTTTGGATGCTTTATTTATTTCACCAAACAAATGATAATACACACAAACACAATTAGAGTATACAGGCAATTTTATGAATGACTGCTCATCTACGAACGGGTAAAGTGAGATGATCTAACTGGACCGTCCTTCCCCACTTCCTTCTCACCTTTCTTGACCAAGTCTTCGATATGAACATCATCCTCAACTGATAACACCACAGCCTCCGGTCCATGAGGTCCCTCAACTATAGATTCCTTCATCTTAAAGTGCTCATCGATACGAACGGCCTCACTTTTCTGACTGTTCTTCTTGGATTTCTTCTTAATGAGAAACCAAATGACAAATGCAAGAAATGCCAGGAACATGACGCAGCCTAGAGAGACAAAGACAACTACTACGACAGTCGTGTCATGGTCTGGATTTGGTGTTGGGCGGTTATAAGTTGCGTCCGTGGAGGCCATTGTGTTTGATGTACGTATGAGGCTGATGATGATTTATTTCTTGAGGTGTGTGTAGCTAGTTTGAGGAAGATGAAGGTTCAAGTGCCTTATTTGTAGGGAGGATTGAGAACAGTAGGGTTGCTGCTAAGTTTCTAATAACTTGACTCCCATCCTAAGGTTTTTGTTTGCATTAGAAAACACTTCTAAAATATCTAGCTTCTTGTTTTTGTCAAGCTAACCTAGAAAAAAAATTAAAGGGAGAGTAAGAGTCAAGAAAAATAGACTTATATATATATATGTATATATTAGGTGAATTTTAAGGTATAAGTGTGGTGTTTTTGTTTTTGGTTTGGTCACAACCCAAAATTTTATTGTTTTTTACCGGGCGTTTTGCTGCACTTCATCAAATCTTATTTTTACCAAAACGATAAATTTTCTTTTCAATAATATTTTGAGTGCATCGTTACTTTATATTAGCACTAAGCTTTGGTTTGGTTAATATTTTTGTTTGCTCCTCCAACTTCGTGAATCTCATTTTCTAACTTTTTCCTTCTAATTCCTATAAGCTCAATGATCTACACTACTGAGCGTCCTTGTACTTTCCTTTTCTGAATTTTAAGCCCAAATGCCTTCAATTCTTTTTCGAGAGAAATAATCTGAACTAAAACAACCTTTGACCTGATTTCAAACCATGTCACCCCTGGATCACATTATTGTCTCAAGATCACATATATCAGTATTATGCAATAGTGACTACTGTAGCACATGATCAGGCCAACGAATGCAACAACTTAGTTGCCAAACCAATTTCTGTCATATATCCACTGTCTTCCCTACATTGCTCAGCGTACTATCTTATTGGACCATAACTGCAAAAATTAGTCAATAAACAAGCCACATACGTAAAAAAAACGAATTGGAATATAATAAAATATAGTATATGATATAAGTATATTAAAAAAAAAAAAAGTATATAACACTCAAATATATATTAGGTGAATTGGAAACTTACTCTTCTTAAGCTCTTTAGGATTCAAAATATTCAATTTGAAAGTGAGTAGAAAAATGAATATGAAAACTGATCTTTTGTCCTTGAATTCCGTGAATTTCAATTGAATAGTTTGGTAGCTATTGCATGAACAATTGTGACTAAATCGCCAATAAATCAGTCGAGAAATGCAACAAATTTGTTATACCATTCGATTGCAATTGATTACGAAGTCATACCAATTTGTAACTAGCATTTAGTCATTGTATTTTCATAAAATTGGGACTATACATTCCTTCACAAATTTTTAACAAAGTTGTGACAATACATAAGGTCATAATATTGTCATACTTGTTATGATTGCTATCTTTGTCATAGTTTTAACTGCGATAGAAATTGGGTACGAATTAGAACAATACAATATTGTCACAAAATAGGTACTCAATTGTGATATACATTTTGGCATCTAAAATGTTACAAATTTGTGACAAATAAATTCTGTATCAAAATTAAGTCACAATAACTCATTTTTATGTAGTGTGAGAATATGGTGGCAGCATTCATGAAACTTTCAGGAGTTTATCTTTGGTGATGAGAAGTTCAAAGTGAAGCACAAATGGAGATCTAAGCCAGTATACCACTCTCAGATATGGCTTTATGTGGGGACAGTGTTGTGTTCATCACTTTTCTGCAATTGCTTTTAGTTGCTTTGAGGAAGGACCATCTTTCACTTTGGTTTTGGCATATTCAGCTAAGGGTCATGTTGTTAGACTACTATCACATGGTCAATTCTATTGGGGGAAAAGAGAGATTATTGTTCGAGTAGGCTGGTTTTGCCAAAACAGCTGCAATACATATTGCAAAGCATAGGGTCTGTAGTGATAGTGAATCCATATTGGGAAGTATAGGAATGTCACTTTCATTTTTATAAGTCTCATATGTTCAAGTACAAAGCGCAAGGAATGAACATTCAGTTGATGTCCTTAGCTATATGGTGTGAACAGCTGAAATCACTCCTCTACGATAAGGCACCAATGGAGAACCAAGACATGCCACAATGGTGTCTTTGGATAGTTGGAGTTGCAAGCAAAGAGCTTTTACGTTGTTACTCTAATTGTATCAGGTGAGTTGGAAGCGCATTGAGAAGGCCCAAACCAGACCCAAAACTTCTTTGAAAATGCTAACATGGTCTTTCATCACATTGGTTGAAAATTCAATTGGGGATCAGGTGGTTGCTTTAGAGAAAGTTTTATATTCCTCACTTTAGTCCAATAAGCATGAAACTCGATTGCAAAGCAGAGCAAACGATGTGAAAATTTGCAGCCTCACGATTGATGATTCTGTAACTTTAGAGCAAGATGATGTTGTGGCTACTAGCTTTTATAAGAGAAGCGGTTTGGCTGTCTTACTGCAATGGAATTGTGGAAAGGACTGCTTACTACTGAACACATCTGGGAGCTTGCTAAAGATTTTTCTAAGCGTTTTTCACAATTCAAGCTTGGGAAAAGATTTTCTAAAAAGGGAGGGTATTTATACTTTGGTCAAGCACAAGAAGAAGTCAGAGAGTGCTGACGTGGAGGCATGATTGGTAACAGGCAGCAAAAACTCGAATTGAATTGAATTGAAGGGTTTTATTAGTGAGAGAGACTACGAGTCTTGAGGTGTTGAGACCGTCAGGAGTGATTCGGAACTATGAGAGAGGGTTTTGTTCATATATGCTTACTTAATATATCCTTTGAATTCAGTTTGTTTTTTGTTTACAGATTCAATAGAAAAGATACAAAGATTTGAGGTTAAGTTTGGATGTTCATGAGAAGAGATCCGATATTCAAACTTCATAGTTCTCAGGATCAAAAGAGATGATGTTTTGGATAATTATGGGTATTCCAATAACTGGTGTTTGCAATAGAAGGAAAGTAGGAGGAGAAAGAGAAAGTGCTTGAAACTAGTGCTCAAAGCTACTTCCAAACTATAAGTCTTGCAACAAAATTATGTAATGAGGATTTTCATTGTTACGGAGGTGGCTGCGAGTTTTGCGAAGTTAACAGGTGGTTTAAGGCCCATACTTTTGGCAAATCAGGTGTATAATAGCATGTTTCATCGAGGAATAAGAGTGAACCAATGGTTGAAGAATCAGAAATTTTCCAAATCAGGGAGATTCAGATAGGAAGGCAAGAGCGTCATGTAAAAGATAGTTTGATTTTTTTACATAGAGTGGTTTGGATCTTTGAGAAGAGGATTGACTTGGTAATTTGTAGGCTTGTTGCTTGCAGAAAACTGGAGTGTAAAGATGTATCTTGAGACAGCATAATACCATGTTTGGAAGAGTACATATTTTCATATATTTGCTATTGCTAAAATTCATTGGAGGAAATAGCGAATCAAGGCATCTAAAGACTTGTTGCTGGAAAGCTAATGGAGGGAATGAGAAGAAGAAATTTGCTGAAACTATGGAAATAAATTCACAAGAGAAAGACTTCACTAATAGACTTCACTAATACATGTAAAAACTGGGTCCTATGGATAGGAAGGAGAGCTTGCAACATAGTATTGATAGTAGTGATACAAAGAAGGTGCACACTATTGTTTTGGTGTTAGCAGCATGGTTAAGGTGAGGTTAGATGAAATTCTAAAATTGCACAAGTGGATTATATGCACATCCTTTTTGGATTGAATATGAGATGAGAAGTTTATAGTCTCACTGCTACAATTTGCGTTTATAGTCTCAGTCACTCCTTATTTGTGTTTATAGTCTCATAAGTGAAATAGAGAGATTGATCGCCATTTACAGTCTCTATTTTTTCATTTTCACTCACCCATTCTGCTTTGTTTTCCCTTTGTGTTTTTGTACTGGACCTGAGAACTGTGCCAATCCCCTATGGATATGGCCACTTAACCTGAACAAGGTACCTTAAATTAAGAAGCTTCTGCACTACCAAGACAATGTTATGTTGGGTATTTTTTGCAAACTGTTAATTATTTCGGTTGGTTGTTTTTTTTTTTCAGTGATAGTTATGGAGGCACTGAAAGATTCACTTAGAACTTCGGACATAATTCATTGGAACGAGGTCTCTGCCTTTCTAGTAGCTGAGAAGGACTGAAATGCAAGCCATACCCACTAGGAGCTTTCCTAGTTATATCCGAAATGTGAGTGAGACATTGTAGGTGCATAATTGTAGCTAGTAAATTCATATATAATTGTTGTTTAATCTCTTTCAGTTACCTTGCAAACCAATGTTTGACATGATTCTTCAGCAAAGAGATTATACTACTCACTAATCTGACTACCTGGTAAGTAAAATTAACTCAATTTCTTGTGAACTACATCATTTAACTTCATTCCTTGTGTTTGCTTGTGGGAATTTGTCACACAATCACCTTAGGGGGCCAATACCAACAAAGGTTTATTGAATTTTGCATGATAGAATTTTCTAGTACAACTAGATTCTAATCTGTGCGTCCACACGTGATCAAATTTTTTTTGTAGACTGAATTATGATTGTTTTTAAATGTTTATGATTTAATATGTTGAATTTGTAATTTCTAAAAGTGTAAGTGAAATTATGAGTAATTTGTAATTTCTAAGTAGCTCAAAGCTACTTCCAAACTAGAAGTCTTGCAACAAAATTATGCAATGAGGATTTTCATTGTTACGGAGGTGGCTATGAGTTTTGAGAAGTTAACAGTTGATTAAAGACCCATACTTTTGGCAAACCTAGTGTATAATAGCATGTTTCATCGAGGAATAAAAGTGAAGCAATGGTTGAAGAATCAGAAATTTTCCAAATCAGGGAGATTCAGATAGGAAGGCAAGAGCGTCATGTAGAAGATAGATTGATTTTTTTACATAGAGTGGTTTAGATCTTTGAGAAGAGGATTGACTTGGTGATTTGTAGACTTGTTGCTTGCAGAAAACTGGAGTGTAAAGATGTATCTTGAGACAGCATAATACCATGTTTGGAAGAGTACATATTTGCATATATTTGCTATTGCTAAAATTCATTGGAGGAAATAGCGAATCAAGGCATCTAAAGGCTTGTTGCTGGAAAGCTAATAGAAGGAATGAGAATAAGAAATTTGCTGAAACTATGGAAATAAAACACAAGAGAAAGACTTCACTAATAGTTGAAGTACATGTAAAAACTGGGTCCTATAGATAGGAAGGAGAGCTTGCAACAGAGTATTGATAGTAGTGATACAAAGAAGGTGCACACTATTGATTTGGTGTTAGCAGCATGGTTAAGGTGAGGTTAGATGAAATTCTAAAATTGCACAAGTGGATTATATGCACATCCTTCTTGGATCGAATATAAGATAGAGAAGTTTATAGTCTTACTGCTACAATCTGCGTTTATAATCTCATTCGCTCCTTATTTGTGTTTATAGTCTCATAAGTGAAATAGAGAGATTGATCGCCATTTACAGTCTCTATTTTTTCATTTTCACTCACCCATTCTGCTTTGTTTTCCCTTTATGTTTTTGTACTGGACCTGAGAACTATGCCAATCCCCTATGGATATGGCCACTTAACCTGAACAAGGTACCTTAAATAAAGAAGCTTCTGCATTACCAAGACAATGTTATGTTGGGTATTTTTTGCAAACTGTTAATTATTCTGGGTGGTTGTTTTTTTTTCAGTGATAGTTATGGAGGCACTGAAAGATTCACTTGGAACTTCGGACATAATTCATTGGAACAGGGTCTCTGCCTTTCTAGTAGCTGGGAACGACTGAAATGCAAGCCATACCCACTAGGATCTTTCCTAGTTATATCTGAAATGTGAGTGAGACATTATAGGCGCATAATTGTAGCTAGTAAATTCATGTATAATTGTTGTTTAACCTCTTTCAGTTACCTTGCAAACCAATGTTTGACATGCTTCTTCAGCAAAGAGATTATACTACTCACTAATCTGACTACCTGGTAAGTAAAATTAACTCAATTTCTTGTGAACTACATCACTTAACTCCGTTCCTTCTGTTTGTTTGCGGGAACTTGTCACACAATCACCTTAGGGGGGCCAATACTAACAAAGGTTTATTCCATTTTGCATGGTGGAATTTTCTAGTACAACTAGATTTTAATCTGTGCGTCCACACGAGATCAAATTTTTTTGTAGACTGAATTATGATTGTTTTTAAATGTTTATGATTAAATATGTTATATTTGTAATTTCTAAGAATGTAAATGAAAATTGATTAATTTGTTAATTTATTGTGAAAATTAAATAGTTTTTTAAAAACTAACTTTTTGAAATATACAAAATCATCCAAGTTTTTCCAAGAGTAAATCTTGAAATATACAAACTGAGAATGAGAAATAAGATATATTTAAGGAGAGGGTGAAAGCTTTATATACTAGTGTAGGTCCCTTCTCACTTTCAAAAGCAGGAGTGTGCTGAAAAGGAAGCAAGAACAAAAAAACTGTAATCCCTAGTATGGATAGATGTAGTATCCTCATTGAAAGATTAGTTTGTTCGCTCAGCTACCTGCTCGAACTCTTACTATTATCTCAGCCTTCTAGAGTATCCGTTTGAATACGACCCCTTTTGAGGGAGGGAAACCTTTCAATAGGAGCCCTACTTCCTGAGGTATATTTCTTACTCAGAGAGGAACGCCTCATCACTTCAATTGTTGCACAGGACACAAAGCAAAGAGTCACGGTCGGTTCCCGCAACCCCGCCCTGCTTCTCCCTTCCCCTTTACTGTCCAAAACTCAGAGGCCAATGTTCCACACACAGGAGAACTGCGGAAAAAAATGGGATTGTTGTTTGCTGGATTCGGCATAGTTTTCAATTCTGCAACTAAAAGGCTTTCTTGGATTCGTTTCCCCAGTAATTCCATTAAAGCCCTCTTTATATAAAAAGAGGGCTTTTTCAACAATGTTTTGGGGTTAGCTGAGGAATTCAGTGAAGTTTCTAACCATCAATAAAGAACAATACCCGTACATAAAACGACTTGCCCGAAAATAAAATAGAGACTCCCTATATCCTTGTGGTTTGTGGAGAACAGCTATTGATTGTTTCATATATAATGAATTTGTGATTTTTAAGTTTTAGTAAGAAAATAGTATTTTGTTGATTTGTTTTGCAATAGGTTTTTTGATGTTTATATCATATATATAACCCGTTCTATGAGAATTAGATTCTAACTAATAGGTGCTGTATGCGGAGTAATAATTTTTTATATATAATTTTTTGTATGAAAATGTTCTTATGTAGATTAAACACTAACAAAAATAGTTTGATTTTATTAAAAATTTTCATGATCATGGGATTTTTGTAACTTTAAATGATACCAATGTTTTTTATCTAACAAAGATAAAAATTGTTATAAAATTTATATGATATTGTGATATGGTATATTTTAGTATAATAGAATAGATGAGTTAGTTAAGTATATACCAATGTAATATTAATTGTAAATTTTGTTATTATATGAATCTATATTACTATACAACCAATATATATTTAAATGTTAAAACGAGTTTATCTTTCCTTTAATCTACCTCAAATTAGATAACTACTTTGTATGTTTTGACAAACCAACTCGCAAAAGACAGTGATTATAAATAAAATTATCCTTATTCGTCTGTTCATATTACTATATAATTTAAATTCATATATCTAAATTGAATATCTAAATTAAATCTAAATTATATTTTTAAAAATAAAGATACATTAAAAACTAAGTTTTGAATTTTCTGATAAGTAATATATTACTTATATTTGAGAAAATCTAAAATAATCAAAATTAATATTTAAAATTTTTAGAATTAATTATAAATATAAATAAAATAATTTTTATTAATATTTCATTAATTAACCTATATTTTAGGAAATTCAAATTAACCAAAAATAATAATATAGATATTTAAGAAAATCCAAAAAATTAATATCTATATTTTTGGAGTTAAATTTAAATATATTCAATATTTAGAGTCTATGTAGAGTCTAAACATGTATCTCTTTTAATAATATAGATAAAATATATTTTCAATAAAATAAGGAGTATTTGGATATAGTGTTTAAAATATTCTCTGCAGAGTTCAAATGTGTATCACTTTTAATAGTATAGATTTCTTAAAATTCCACAATGTTTAATGACCAAAAGTTTAATTAAAGCTGACTAATCTATTATATTAAAACAGAAGCAATTTTAGTACTTGCTTCCAAACATTCTTCATTTTTTTTAAGTATTTAAAAATAATTTTAATAATTATTTATATTTAATTTCGAAAATTAGTTATTAATTTAAATCTTTTTAGATTACCTTAAATATAAGTAATTTAGATTAGATTTGATTTGATTTAAATTAATAAATAAGATATTAATTTATATTTGATTTAAATATTCTAATTTAAATATTGATTTAAATATTCTAATTTAAATAATTCTATACTATTAAAAATTTTTTATCAAAAATACTTAGAATTTTTGAAAAAAAAAAAATAATTCACATATGAAATATAATGGCCATATTTGAAATATAAAATATTTATGATGATGTAATTGATATGATATTTATGTTGACTATATAAAATATTTATGATATGATTTATTTACAAATTAATAATAAAATAATAGGTAAAAGTCAAATGTATAATTTAAATATTAGAAATATATTTTTAATAATTCATAGAACTGAAAATATATAAAAAACGGGTTAAAGATATTTTGGTAATTAAAATCACTAATTTTGAATCATACATGTATATCGAAAATATATTTTTTCACACAAAATAAAAACATAAAAATTAAACATCTCCCGTCACGGATTACATCAAACATCTTCAAGGTTTTTTCTCCGTATGTTCCTTTGAACTTGAAACGATAGGAGCAAATCGAGTGGCTAGGGAAATCTCTAAGAGGGTGACTCGTGACGGGAGATTCCAATCATATCTCGCTATAGGAGGACCTTCGTGGTTACATCATTTGATTCACCAAGGTTTTTAATTTTTGAGTATCTCAAACACTCTTCCCTTAGAGTGGATACTCGTTTTATGTAATGTTCTCATGACTATGGTTCCTTTTATCTCACTTCAATGAAGTTTCAGACGGAAAAAAAAAATCATTGCATACACTTATTATAGATCAAATATTAGAAAACTATAATGCTAAATAATAATGTTATTATATCTCAAATTTTTAACAAATATTTATATTATATGGTAATATGAACGGATAAGTTAGAATTATGTTTTTATAATAGTTTATTTTGAATTAATATGAATGGACGAGTTAAAATTATATTTTTATAATTATAATTAATTTTAATACTATAAATAATATTAAAAATATATCTAAACACAAAAATAAATATTTTCACTTATTAAAAAATATATTTATAAAAATAATTATATATAAACTCAAAAACATAAATTATATTATAAAATTTGTTAAATAATAAAAAATATTTCCATACGGATGCACGGAGTTAAAATCTAATTAACAAGTTAAATAGCGTACTTGCGTAAAGTACTAGGTCTTTAGTGGAATGTTTCTTAGTTTATTGGTCTCTTTCCACTGTCTAGACTCAGACATGAGTTCTTGTATGGAGTTTTGTGCCTCTTGGATCTCGTTAAGGATTAATGAGATTTTCAGATAGTCGTTTCTCTATCTCTGCATTGCTAGTTTTATATCTGCGACATGTTTCTCTGCTGATTCCGTAAAGTATTCATGTATTCATTAATGAATTAATGTATAAATAAAATTAAAAAAGACATGTGTTAAAAATGCAACTTTTAATGGAATAAGTTGTTATAAGCAGAAATATATCTATAGAATAACAAAAAGGCACATAATTCTTATCAACATCTATAAACTGAAAGATTCAAGCCTATGAGTTACGATTAAAAAGATAACCGTAAGATGCATTTATTGAGTTATTCCAACATCCAGAGATTTTGGTATGTAGATCATCAAACACACAAAAATAAGATTAAGATGGTTTTATACTTTCACATATCATTTCTAATGACTATAAATTTTACTAACCTTCACGAATACTAAATTTGCTATTTCATATACTTCTAATTAACTGTCCCAATTCATTCCAAAAAAACACCATGAGTATGTCATAGTGAAATTTAAGTAACTTCATTGCTGGAAAACGATGTTTCAGTAACATATTTTCAATATAAGTTTTATAATTTTAATGGGTTTTGTGACTTCATAGTTGTTTGGGATAAATATGGTCCTTTTTAAGTGGAAGAATAGATCATGAGGCTATATTAATTTGATAAAGAAAGCTCTTTCACCTTTATAATTGAAAAACTGAATATCAAAAAGCAAATGTGGATCCTACTTATACAATCACTACTGATAAAGATTGAATCAAATAACTTATATAAAAGAGATAAACATCAACACCACTAATCCTAGTTTTTTTCGAAAATGAATAAAAACTACGATATTGAATGCGTATAACCAAAAGGGCCAAATGTAAGATTATTTCTGTTTATCTGATATATGTGCCTGTAAAGATCAAGTTCGTATTAATATTTGAAATTTTAATATAAAAGATGACACTAGAATGAATCTTTTTTATTAAAGATATTAGAATTCAGGTGTATTGATAATCTTTTTCTTTACCTTATGATATTACTAAAATATTTATTAATTGTCATATATATATATATGAGAAATGGGGTGGGTCATATATAAAACTTGATGAACAAGCTAAGAAACTCGGTGAGCAAGCTAATAAGTAAAACTTGGCGAGCAACTGATAAGTAAAATTTGATGAGGAAGTTTGGTTCTCTTTACCTCCCATAATAGATGTCTTTAGCCTTATCCTAAATGAGGAATAATAAAAGGTTTTAACACATGCACATAAGAGATTAAAAGAAAGTGAAAAAGATTTGGATCTCTTCTCAATCAAAATAGATCATAAAAGAGAAATTAAGGAATGATGTGATCATGGATCTTAGAAACGTTTATTTATTTCTGTCCTTATTTATTTTTACTTTATCGAGTTTGGCTCTTTCTACTCTTTTGTCTATATAAACTCTGTAGATCTTTGGATCAAAATTCATTCCTCTTTTTTTATATATATAAAAATCGTTTTCTTTAAAGTGAGAAGCCTTCTCCTTTAAATTTGTTCATTGTGAACTTTTGATTTCTTGGTAGTTTAGCCAACAAATCTCTTTGGTTAATCAAGTGTTCTTCACTCCGCTTGACGCATCCTTCATTCCGTTGTTTCGTAGAAACGTTTTAAGTCGAGTTTAGAGCTCAAAGATTTTTGAAAATTCATTTCTCACGCCTTGACATCTTGTTCCGCGAATTTTATCAATCAGCGTTGCCCACCTCCTTGTTTCATTGCTCGTTGTGAGTTTGGAGCCTAAGAATCTTCAAGACTTGCCTCACGCCTTACCATCTGGCTTCTCGATTCATTGAAATCAGGGATTATCAATCCGTTACCAGCCTTAGAGTGTTGCATCTTGTGAAGATCGTATCAAGGAATAAGAAATCCATTTAGTTTTATAACAAGCATAATCAAAGCATGGATCAAGTGTTTCTTCTTCTATATAAGAATACTAGGGGTTGATCCGCGCGGAATTTTATATTGTATTTGTTGATATATTTAAAAGAAATCTCTACAATATCAATTTTTTTCATTAGATTTTGTATTTCAATTTTTTATATATATTTATAGTATTTAATAATTTAATATATAATATTTAGAAAATAATCAAATATATCAGTTAAAACTTCAATATCAAATTTCGTTTGTAGATATCTTTATATTTATGTGGGTTTATGATTTTCGAATATATACAATTCTTGATTGTTGAATTCAGAAAAAAATATATGTAATAGGCAATTAATTATTTAAAAATATCTCGATTCTCTAACGTATTTCTAAAATATATTCATAATCTCTCTTTTTCTCCACACCCATTTATCTCTGCATCTCCCTCTCCCTCTCCCTCTCCATCTCCTTCTCCATCTTCATCTCCCTCTCCCTCTCTCTCTCACTCTCCTTTTCCCTCTCATGTTCTCTCTCATCAATGCAACATGTTGAACCACACACAACATATTAGATCGGTTAAAATTTCTATCTTTCTCAGGTTTTTCTTTTTTTTTAGCCACTCTCAATGTCACATCTCTAACCTGAGCTCTGTATAATTTTTAAGGGAAACTTCACCCATTTTATGTTTTAAAGATTAGGTTGAACATATTAACATTTTGTGATACCACAATTTGTTTCACAAAATATGCATTCTCACATCTTTATATTATTATTTAAGTAGTCATTTTAAAAAATAATTTTTATTTTGTAAATTATTACATGATATGCTATTACAAATAACAAAAATAATTAAAATAGGAAATGATATAATTGTCACTCAAGCTTTTTGAAACTCGTGCGAATATTCTTTACCCGTTAATATGCATTTAATTTTATGATCTATTATTCTATTTTTCTTTAAAATTATGTCTTTTGTTATATTCTAGTGTTTATAACGGTTTTAAAATAAATTTGGATATTTTTAGATATTAAAAATTTTGGATCCGAGAATTTGTTTCTCGGTTTTGGCAAAACTAGATCCAAATCCGGCTATCTTAAAATTTTATGGTTTACTATTCATATCTATCAAATCATATAAATAAAATAAATCATTTAAAATAATAATGAATAAATGAATTAATATATAAACTATTATTTATAAAGATTGTCTTTTCATATTCTTGTTAAATTAATAGATGATAGTTATCATGAGAATTAAAGTATAATAACACAAAATATAATAAATTATAAATTAATAAATGAATTGATGATGTGTCAAAATTTTAGAGTTTGAGAAAATGATGTGGCATCATGAGAAGAGATAACATTTTACTTGGTTTAAAAACAAATTTGGATATTTTTAGATATTACAAATTTTGAATCCGAGAATTTGTTTCTCGGTTTTGGAAAAAGTGTTTTACACCAAAGCCCAACACTAGGCGCAACATAATATGGATCCTCCACTATATCAAAAACACATAAAGAAAGAACAAAATATCCCCTACATTATCTATAGACTTAAACCACTATTTTGACCAAGAAAGTCAAAAAAGAGAGAAGCCTTTCCCTTCAATCATGAAGAGGAGGAGGCGATTTGTTTGGCAATCTCCGGCCAAGCACAAAGCTGGTGAACAAATGCAAAGCTCGTGAAGGCTGTGCGTACGACACCATATGAGCCGCTCCTCTGACCGTTGCGAATGTCAATAGATTCCCATACTCTATTACCCATCCGCCGACCTACCACACGTCAAAAAAATTACATTTAGGATAGACATACGTAACGGAACAAACTCAAAATCGAAATACTGAAACCGAACCAAACATTTAAAAGAAAAATAACGTTAGTAAATTTTTTACATCACATTAACAAAGCCAAAACAAAAACAAAAATCAAATTCAGTATAACAGAATTGAAGATAGTCGATTAAAAGTGAATTTCATAGATTTATATTAGATAATTAATTTTATTTTCATACTTTCTCACCTTTTATACGAAAAAACAAACCAAATGTACTTTTCACAAAACCGAATCGAATGCCAAAGAAATCGAACGTAACCAAACAAAACAAAAAAATCTCGATTGCTCAAAATTAAGGGCTGAGCATACTTAAGGTTTTCTGTGGAACAAACCTGTCCTTTGTGGAACCAAGCTCCATAAGGAACTGTGGTGTTGAAGTTGAGTTCCTCAGCAAGACCTCGTACCAAAGTCCTTGAACCAAGAAGTGGAATTACAGAATCTTCATCCCCACTACATTTTTTCGATTTGAAAAAAGAACATTGTGTGTAAAAGTTTAACTACAAATTTCAGAAGTAAAAGAAAGGTCTAAATAATGGAATGATTAATTTACATTTACCTGAAGACCCAAACAGGGATTTTGCTCTTCACGATTCTCTTAATAATCGGAAGTATGTTTCTGTTCCCGTCAGTATCATCGTAGTTCAAGAGACTGTGAAGGTAAAACATAACCATAGAGTTAGAATAATTTTTTTTTTGAGATCGAGAATAGAGATGGCTCAAATTAAACATTACCCACTGCACATAGACCATGAATATGGCAGATGAGTTCGGTTAGCATGAAGAGCCTTTTGAACCTCAGGAAGAGTTAAATACAACTGCTCTTCATAGCTCATGCACACGTCCACCCCAACACTCATTTTTGTGCCCTAAAAACCATTTTTAAAGCATTTTTTTTTTGGTTGTCAACAAATATTAACACAAGGATATAGGGCTGGAATTATTAGGGTCAATTAAATGAAAAACCAAATCTCAATAAAGTATTAAGAATATAGCCATGAATATATCAAAATTAAGCAAGTAACAATTGACCAGCTTTTTGGACGATTTTATCCTCTTTAACACATATATAGACAATCTATTTACTGTACAGATTGTTACCCCATAGATTTTATTTTTTCTGTTATTAACATCCTATTAGTTAATTCAATTTTGTATAATTACATAAAAAATACTGATATATTTTCACGTCTAACATGATTTAAATTATTGAAAACTAACATATTTTTTCAACGTGAATAGTATCACCAATAACATAACAAGTCTATTTTGAATTCATGTACACTACTATTAAAGTCTAACATGACTTTAATTTCGAAAAATAAACCCATATTTTTTTTTCATATGTCAATAATGACACTAATAACATAGAAAGTCTATATTTAATCAATAATATAACAGGTCTATTTATATAAAAATATTAGGGAGTCAAAATATTTTTTAACTGGTTTTGGGGAGTCAAAATATTTTATATATAGATAATCTATGTGTTTTATATATAGGCCGACTTTTTTGAATACATTACATATTAGGATTTGAATTGAATATTATAAATATTTACATTGATCAAAATACAAAAAAATATAAAATAGTATGGATTTGATAAGTATAATAGACGGGGAGAGGAGATGAGTACAATAAGATATGAAAATTTAATCGATTACATCAATATTAAATGAGTTGGGGATTATCTGAGGAGACAATGGGGAGAATATTGTGGGAGGATAAAATGAGAATCAAGGGGGGAGAAACATATAATCTGGTGGAAATTGAATTTTTTTTTTTGATTTTTCGGTGAAGTTAATAATGACGGTGGTGTGGATGCAGAGAAAAATGTGGAGCACTGTGTGAGAAAACGAAAGAAAGAGAAAGGATGATGGAGGGAGAGAGGAGGAAGGAAATAGAGAGAGAGAAAGATGATAATGACGATGGTGTGGGTGTAGAAAATAATGTGGAGCTCAGTGTGAGAGAACGAAAAAAAGAGGGAAGAGGAAGGAAATAGAGAGGAAGAAGGAGAGAAAAAGAGAAAAAGAGGAAAAAAAAAGGAAAAGAGTAAAAATGTATTAATATAGAATATACAAAGAATATCATGTTTAGATTTTTTTTTGGTTAGTTTTTAACTTATAGTTTGTTTGATGGTTATTAAATGCAATTTCCCGAATTATTATCCGGTATCCGGTCTCCGATCCGATATCCGATCATATCTGATCCGTAAAAACCAAATATCCGTGTAGTTCGGATCCAGATTCGGATAGTGAAATTAAGTATTCGGTTATTTTGGATACAGATCCGGATAATAAAAAATTTTGAAATCGGATATCCGTTATCCGTTATCCGTTTATTAAGTATTTATTTATTTTGATAATATTATTGAAATTCATATTGCATGATAATTTTCTATTTCAGATTGTGAGAGAAGAACATGAAAATGGATAACACATGAATATGAAGATATTATCTTCTTTATTACTATTTTTGTGCTATTTGAATGCTACTTGAATGCTTTTTAATTTTTGGTATTTGTAATTTTTACTATGTTGATACATTTTAATTATATATGTTATCTCATTATAATTTTTAAAAATTGAAAATTTTTTTTAATCAATGAAACCGGATATCCAGTCAGATATCCGTAAATATTCGGTTCAAACCGGATATCCGGATATCCAGAGTTTTTGGATCCGGATCCGGGTAGTAAAATTGATTATCCGGCGAATCCGAATTCGGATCCAGATACCTTAAAAAAATCCAGATATTCGGTTCCGTTCCAGTCCTACAAAGATATACTAAAAACAAAGTTTTGCAAAAAAAGGTCGAAACTAAAACAAAGTTTTACTCCATTTTCGATTTTTCTTCTATTACAACATGTAGACAGAAAAACCAATATATGGATATAAACACATTTTTTTGCATTTATATGCGAAATTCTTTCATATTTACATATTTAAGAAAAAAATTCACTTATTCATAAAACATTTTGTTTTGGTAAACAAAACATAGTTACTTTATATATACATTTGCGTCTAGGGTTTTTAATCAGCAAAATAATTTTGTTCAATACTGAAATAGTGTATTCATTTAGGGAAATAAAATATGATATAATTTAATAATACCGGAAATTAACATATAAACGTCTAACAAAAGTCTTGGGGAAAAAACTCGTTCTTTTTTTTTCCTTACCATTTTCTTGAGCCTGAGCTCTTGCTCGAAAAGGGTTGGGTAGCAGACATCAAGGAGGACGTCGTAGTAATTGACGTATTGAGTAATGATGGTTCCGGCTTTACTCACTGCGTCTTCGCAAGGTTTGCTTATGTTGTGTGAACTTGAGAATGTGTAATCTTCAAAGTCACATTGGTCCATGATAGTGAGGCCAAGTTCATCAGAGATCATCCCGTGTGACCAGAAGAACTCATATACGGCCGGAACATCACGGTCAAGCTTCAGAAGTGGATTCCCGATCTGATCAAAAACAGAGGAATCAATCAAAAACAGAGATTTGAGAAAAGGCTTTTTTTTTTTTTTGGTATAGTTCTTATTACTTACTGCAATGCCTTTAAGCTTGAACTTAAATCTGTTTGAGCGTCGCGCGTTGTAATCAAGTATTACATCAGCTAGTTGAGGTATATAATGTCCAGCGTAGCTTTCGCCGGCGAGAAAGAGGTTTTGAGTCTTGAATGCTGGAAACTTTTCTAACCATCTTAACATGAACACCAGCATATCCTTGGCTAATATTGATAACATCATTCAAGAACAAGTCTTTTTTTTTGTTTAGAAAGCATTGATCATGAGTTCATGACAAAAGATAATTTAATCATGTGTAAATTACATAATACCGGTGGATTCATCGCCAGTAGTGTAGTCGGAAGTTGTATTTGAATAAGACCATCCTACTCCAGCCGGTGAATCCACAAACAACAGATTTGAGGCTACATCACAATATTTAAGTTAAAAAAACTTTGTCCTTGTTGAAAGATATAAGAAGAGAGGGAGAGAGACCTTTGTTCCAAGATTTGGGATTTCTACGAAGGCCACGACCATCTCCAGTGGGGTAAAATGGACCCAACTCTGTGAAAGCTCCTCCTCCAATGGAAGAACAGCCTGGTCCTGCAACAATTTCTCAGTTTTAATTCAGTTTTAATTAAACCGAATTGCATCTGGACACAAAATCCTTCAAAAATTAAATGGTTTAGTTACCTTTTAAGCCACAAAATCGAAATCAGCTTTATGATGTAGCCGACAAGGCAAAAATCATTGAATATATATATATACCGAATATAACCAAATTTCTGGTTTTTGTGTTAAAATCCAATTAAAATTGAGTAGTTTCGGTTATATTCGGTTAATTCAGTTTGGTTTGGTTATTCAATTCAGAAATTTACGTATATTTTTGTAAATTTTTATTTAATTTAGTATAATTGAAAAAAACAAAAACAAATCAAAGAACCATTGCCGAAGCAAACCGTATCGATAACCGATCTCAATTCTGAAAGCTATTATTGTCATCGATCAGTTCAGACCTTCAAACCGAAGAGAAACCAGAAACTAAAAAGTTTGGTTCTGCTAGGTTAGGTTCGGTTTGAAAATTCCGAGGCCTAGACAGTACAAACTACAACGAGAGAAACAAGAGACAGAGTAAGCAAACCTCCATTAAGCCAAAGGGTTAAAGGTTTAGTGTGTGGTTGCTTCTCAGCTTCGACGAAGTAATAGAAGAGGCTCCGACCAGCTCTGACGTCGACATCTACATAACCAGCGAATTGTCTGAATGCCACTTTCGGTTGCCCAGGTAGCTTCGTCACCAGATCTTCTTCGGGATATCCCTCAGCTAAATTACGATTATACCCCCACGAACACTGCACCACCATCACCATTAGTGCTCCCACCAAGAACCTCCACTTACCGCTCGCCATTTCTCTCTCTTTTTTTTTTCGCTTGGTCTTTCTTTCTAACTTCCGCTCTTGTTTCTGTGCCATGTGCACATGTATTAGTTACGTATATATATACACACAAACAAATCTTATCCACTATTTTATCACTATTTTTAACACCATAGTTTTTCAGTCTAAGTAATATAATTTTGGGTGTGATTGATATATGATAAACCTTTATCGGTGTGCGAAAGGGAGATTAACGATCATTAATCAGCGATCATTAATCAGAGCCATTATGGAGAGGAATGGTTATAAAAAAATCAATAAATTTGATTCAATTTTTGTATTTTTTTAACCTTGATTAATACTTTATTAAGAAAAACAACACACCAAAAGGTTTACAACAACACCTTCAAAAGGATTCACATCCGAGATAAATAACAACATTGGCCAATGTATAACTAACGATTCTATAGTTGAATGCTCCACTTTTGCATTTGAACTGATTAAATCTTCAATAAGATGATCTTCATAAAAATCCAAAAACATCTGTCAACGTTTCAGACTGAATTGACCACAGCTATCAAACTCATTTTATTTCTGTAGCAGGAGTCTTTGAGATTCCAAACAATCGATTAATTATGAATCTATATTGAAGCCGCCTTCTAGAGTAGCTGTGGTTTGCGACGATAAATCTATCAACACCGAATACACCATCAGCGATTGAAGATGGGAAAAATCGTTGCCACCATCCGCTTCTACTGTCAATTACTTCTTCGAAACAGCCAATTTAACCAGAACTTTTGTCTTCTCAAATTCATTGAAAAATTCCATGAAAAACATACAAAAACTTTGCCAGATCTAATTTAAAAAAAAAAAAAATTAAACAAATCAAAAGAAAAATAGTAGTAGAAACCAACCAAGCCGATGTAGGAGCTGGAAAGTCTTCGGCCATCGGTCTGGATCCAAAAAAAAAACATCTCCCTTTTTTTTTTCTCTCTCTCTCTCTCTCTCACTGCTAGGATTTTGAGATTTTTTAGCTTAAGGATACTTTTCAGCTTAATCGTATTTAACTCTATATTGATCAGATACAAAATTAAAATAGGCTGCAAAAAGGATCATCCATGGCCATAGACCCATTTACCAAGACCCAAAACATGAGCTCAATTCCATATCTCCTCTCCTCCAAATACACCATTGTGTATCCAGAGCTTTCAAACCTTGTTATGAGTTCTCCACTATATATACAAGAGATTTCACCTCAAATTCTCTAACATAGGACATTTGCTAGTTTGTACACTTAGCCCAATTTTTAAGTTTCACAAGCTTTTAAAGTCACAAAGTTTAAATATCCATTTCTCATTCAAACCAAATTAATTTGTTTTTGACATATCAATACACTATCTCATAATGCTCATAACAAAGAATCCAATGATTCTAATTTCCAGTCATTTTGACAACTGAGTTGCCCGAAACGCCACCAAAATATGGTTTAAAAGCATTTGTCCAAAAACGAGTTACAACACATTGTTGTCTCAAATTTCAAAATTTATATAAATTGATATACATATATTTTAGAAATTAAAAAAATAAAAATTACACATAAAAATGGGGTCTAAATTACACTAATAAAAAATAGGGTTAATCGGCAAGAAGATAACAAGAAAATAAGAACTAAGAACAAACTAGAAGAGTGACATGCTCCTGGAGGCCTACGTAGATCTGGTTTTTAAAAACAAAATATTGTACTAAAGATAGCATTTCAGCATCATGACAATACAGTGATTAATATCGTAAATGATAAAACTTAGAAGAAAAAAGATTACAAGTAAGATACTAGGGGTTGATTACATCATTACTTAATCGCCTAACCTGCAGGAAATTTTTTTTTTAACAATAAGACACATACTTATATCATAAGCGAGAAAACTTAGAAGAAAAAAAATGTAAGCAAGATACTATGGGCTTTACCAAAAAAAAAGTTTAAAGGTTGATTACATCGATACTTAATCGCCTAATCTGGAGTAATATTTGCTTTCAACAGATAAAACACCTCTGTTAATAAACAGAAAACTAGATTCTAACCCGTGCATCCGCACGGAAATATTTTTTATTGTTTAACGAATTTTATAATATAATTTATGTTTTTAAGTTTATATATAATTATTTTTATAAATATATTTTTAATAAGTGAAAATATTTATTTTTGTGTTTAAATATATATTTTAATATTTTTTATAGTATTAGAATTAATTATGATTATAAAAATATAATTTTAACTCATCCGCTCATATTTATTTAAAATGAACTATTATAAAAACATAATTCTAACTTGTCCTTTCATATTACCTTATAATATAAATATTTGTTAAAATTTTGAGATATATTAACAGTATTATTTAGCATTATAGTTATCTAAAATTTAATCTATAATAAATGTATGCAATAATTTTTAATTTTTATGTTTTTATTTTGTGTGAAAAAATATATTTTTGATATACATCAAAATTAGTGATTTTAGTTACCAAAATATTTTTAACCCGTTTTTTATATATATTTTCAGTTCTATGAATTACTAAAAATAAATTTTTAATATTTAAATTATACATTTAACTTTTACCTATTATTTTATTATTTATTTATATAAAAATTATAATTGTAAATATTTAATATAATCAACATAAATATCATATCATTTACATCATCATAAATATTTTATATTTCAAATATAGCCATTATTTTTCATATGCGAATTATTTTTTTTTCGAAATTCTAGATATTTTTGATAAATTTTTTTAATAATATTGAAATTATTTAAATTAGAATATTTAAATCAAATATAAATTAATATCTGATTTATTAATTTAAATCAAATCAAATCAAATCTAAATTATTTATATTTAAGGAAATCTAAAAATATTTAAAATAATAACTAATTTTCGAAATTAAATATAAATAATTATTGAAATTATTTTTAAATACTTAAAAAAAATTAGGAATGTTTGGAAGCAAATACTAAAAGTGCTTCTGTTTTAATATAATAGATATATCAGATGGATAGACTCGAGCATTTTGTATTACAGTCATTGTATTTTTTAGCGTGATATGAATATAAAAAAAAAATATATTTTTCCTAAATTTCTCCAGATGTATTGAAAACAAAAGAAGTTTTTTTGGTACTAACACCATTTTCACCAATTTGGACACCATCTTATATTTTCTATAAAGAAATTAGACAGTGAAACATAAAATAGAGATAATATTACATAAAGATTCCTTGAATTTTTTTAAATATTTTCTTAGACACAATATCACCTAATCCTGAAAAAGTGTCAGTCTTCTTCCAAGAACTGAATTCATGACAACAATTCTTCAGATTCCGGACAGATCATCGTGGAATGTATTATAGAGGACTACATAAATGATTTGGTACGTGGTTAAATAATAATTAACGAGAGATTATATTTTTAGGCAGGTTGACCACCTTTATGTACTCAAGTGAATTTGTGTGAATGAAAGCTATAACGAGAACATTTAGTAAAACACTTAAATGACATACGGTATTTATCGAGTGCAGCAGCTAGTGTGTATCATGAATACATGTAAACTAGGATTTAATTCCGTTAGTTATATAATGTATAATAAATTTTCTTAAAAAATTGTTTTGAAATTTAAAAAAAAATTATTTTTAACTGAAATTAATTATATCTATAGAACTGTCAAATCGTAATTCTAGTGTCACTAGTCTGTCAGCTTTATCTTCGACACTCCAAAGTTCGAAAAAAATTATAGACGAAAAAAAGCTGTTATATTGGATTAACCTGTTTACTTTATACTATTTGTAGTTATTTAAAATATTGTTATAGTTAACCCACAAAAATCTATAATTTTGAAAATATAAATATAATATACACAATTAAATGACTTTGTTTTTTGAGGTCAGTATTAAAAAAACATTTCTCGTGTCAAACTTTCTATAAAACTAAAAAATATTTTCAACTTTTATTTTGATATATATTACAAGATCTCATCGATTTTTCTGTTTGAATAAGATTAATTATTAATTTTAAAATATTATAAATAAAATAACATCTTTAATGGAAACAAATCTCTATAATAATTTCTAAGCTTAATTATTTTTGTTGTTTAAATTATTTCTAAGCTTAATTATTTTTTTAATTTGTAATATTACAATATGTAATAACCTATAAAATAAAACTAGAATACTGGCCCGCACGCATGCATGCTTGAATATTTTTTTATAAAATTTTATTGTATTGGGTATATTGTTAAGTTTATTGGGTTGAATTTTATAAATTT
This sequence comes from Eutrema salsugineum, assembly GCF_000478725.1. Taxonomy (NCBI): domain Eukaryota; kingdom Viridiplantae; phylum Streptophyta; class Magnoliopsida; order Brassicales; family Brassicaceae; genus Eutrema; species Eutrema salsugineum. The sequence continues at coordinate 13,704,248 of NW_006256486.1, forward strand.
GATAATTGACATTGTATGTGGGTACAGTGTTACCACATTTGGGCTGAATGGTATGTTATTAGTTCAAGAATTGGATTGTGTCTTACAATTGGTTATATTTTGTTTGATGTAAATATAAACAATAAGTGATGTATAACTGATTAAGTAATTATAATTAGGTATGTATAATGAAAAAGTGTAAATGAAGAATACATGAAATTATGAATATATACATTAATTTTATGTTCGTAAATCGTAAGTTATTCATCGGAATATGACATATATGAACATATTTTATAAATTATATGCGAAGATGTATTCATTAATTTCGAAATATAAATTCATTTGGAAATGGTGATAAATCAGAAAAACATTTGTATTCATTTATTTCAAAATGTAAATTCATTTAGTAAATTCATTCCGAATTGTATATCGTTTTCCATAATTTTTGGCTTTTTTTATTTTTTATTATTCACTGAAATTTATAGGAAAAACTCTAATTACGTGAAAAAATTGTTATTTACCTCGAATGAGAACGAATATTGTGTAAGAAATACAAACATTTTAATTTGGATTTTTTAATTTGAACTATAACGATTTTCCAATTTTGTAGGATTGTTAGTTTTATTATTTCTCATCGCAGCGATTATCTAAAGTTCTTTTCAAAAATCGGAGATAATGTTAATTGCTAGAAGCGTGCGGGCCAGTTTTATAAATTAGTAATTTTATTGGATATAATGTTAATTGTATTTGGTCGAATTGTATGATGTACCTATATTTTAAGCTCAGTGTTGTATGTATCCTATTTCTGTTTTAAGAAAAGTGAAAACATTATGAAGATCACATATAGAACCTAAAGAACCCATAATTGTAACGATGTATCTTGTTTGAGAAATTGTGATAATTCGGTATAAAGAACATGTCATAGTGCTTGTAAACATTAAGTCAATTAACTGAGAATCGATAAATGACATTAAAAAAAGAAATATATTATTGGTTTATAAAGGAAAAATCAAAGACGCAAATACATTAAAAACACTGAAATTATTATGTATAGTAACATGAATTATTCATAGGAGCATTGTAATCCATTAATTGCTGTTCTGATAACTGCAAAAAAATGTTGAATAAAATATGTAGTTCTCTATAATCGATATAAATAATAAAAACAACAAACCTTGAACAGATAAAATTTTCTTGACGGAGGTGGATATTATAAATTGGATAAAAAAATTGTTTGAATTTCTGCTTTCATTTCTGCATAACCTCTTGACAACAAAATCTTCAATATCAAACCATGAACCTTCCGTTAGCAGAGGTTCGAATAAATCATGAAATTGTCGTCTAACCCGAGCGCGTATTGTATGGTCCTTTACAAATGAAAGAATTTGAATATTTTGGTAGAGAAAAGAATATATGTGAATTAATGTGGTTTATTAGTGATACCATAAAAGATAAAATTTACCTTCGCATCAGCAAGAAACAATTCTAATGATACGCCCTGATGTGGTATATATTCAAACCACTTTCTCACGAGTTTCACACGGATGCACCATTCAGTTGACCTGCTGTTCAAGTCTTCAATGTAATCAAGTGGTTCCATTTTCCGAAAAGATGTCAAGACTAAATAAGTTGTTAGTGTTTGTATATATATTGTAAACTTATCAAGAAGGCAATAATTTAGGGTTCCAAATATTTCCAACCATGAATTCTACATAAAACGTATATTGGGTCATTAACTCTAAATAATATCGGGTTCGGTAAATTAAGTAAGGACATAATATATACAATATATCAACTTCTATAATTGCATTTCTGTTTATGGTAACAATAGGTTTGTTAAATGGAAGACATTGTAATCTTCCATTAAACACTCATTATAATTTATACTATTATTCTGTTTCTAAACCAGAATTTTAGAACCTAAATTAAAAGTGCTTGCTCTACAAACTTTAGAAATTGATATAACACCATTAATAGCAAATAGTTAGCGTATGTTAAAAAATATTATGAGAAGTTCAAAAAGCATAATTATAAGCAAGGTTCAAAAAAATAAGATAAAAACCATAAACCGACCAAATCTCTAAAGATTCAGCAAAAAAATAAAAAGGTTCAACATTATCCCCAAATATATGGGAATTCAAACAGATATAGTAGAGTTTAAGATGAAATAAAATTGGAGTTGATGTAGGATTTCAGGGCCAGCTTGGATCTCCATGGATATTAGTAAATGGTAACCTGAAAAACTGAAGGAATATAATTACCTAAACCAGAAATACAATGTAAACTGAATAGAGGTTTACTTAGATTAGTGTTATACCAATCTAGAAAATCTGAAACTTCTTTAATATGTGGATTAAAAAGTACTTCAGATTGGTCACCAGCATTTCTGATGAAGAAGCCGCCTATAACAAAATATAATCCTATATATTAATCATTTTTCCATATGAGGATCATTAAAACATTAGGTATCATAGTAGTAGATGTTAACTCAGCAAAGTAAATACGAATAACCTTGAGAATCATAGAAAACGCGAAACATCCTAAGAGTCAACACCGTTTCATATGTTCCAATTTCTTCCCACTTTCTCCAAAATTCCACTGCTGTTTTTCCAGTCAGCTCAACTATAAATTCACTGAAGCTGTTTTCAGTGACTGATATTCTTATTATGTCATATTGCTAATAACTTAACTACTTACTTCATGTCCCGTATTTCAATTTCCAAATTGCTCCATGGTCCATGTACCAAAGCATCAGGATCATTTTCTAAACTCTTCAAGTCACCAACAAAGATAATAACACCTATCAAGTCTGCGATAATATGTTCTATTAAATAAAATATACGGGATAACATTATCCTCTAACAAATCATGATGGTTCAGAATACAAACCGACAGAATACTGAGAGCATATCTTCTGGTTGATGATATTTTCGAAGAGGATGAAATCCATCATATGCTTAGGGTTGCGGGCAGAGATTTTGGTTACAACGGTGTGTTCATGCATGATGATGAAATGGTTGTTGATAGTATTCTTGAATGAGCCAGAAGCATGGACGATTTGAAATAAGGAAACCGCATTCCACTCTCCTTCTTTAAACTTTTGTGTGAGGACGGGCATGAGATCCAAATCGATGGCCACCTCAACCTTATAACCCTAACAATATATACCAACGATAACATAAGTTATAAATAAAAATCCTAGACTGACTAAAGTAATTTGTATTAATAAAAGTTATGGTAAACTACACTTACATTCTCATCGCCAAGAATCAAGTGTGTTTCAAATCGCCTTTTGTCGACGTTGAATTCCTGCCATCGTCGAATAACTTTAACGATTATCGTTGGGTGAGGAGCATTGAGGGAAAGTTTATCAAGTTTGAGATAGTTTGCCATCAAAAATTTTGAAACAGTGATTTCTTTAGCAGTTGTTGCTGTGTAGTTTTGTGATCGACAAAAGGAGGAGATCTCTGAGTTTTGGATAGAAAGAGTGGAATAAACTTAAAGTTGTTAATTTAAAAGATTGTGATTTTTGGTAATTAGTAAAGGGTAAATAACTGTTGCGTTAGTTGGGTAAGTGAGAAATAAATGCTGATTGGAAAAGCAAAGAGGTAAGTCGTATAAATGAGAATAAAGTTTTACGGTGCAGTATTTAATAGAGGAGATATATGTCAACTCAAGAACTCCCAGTATTTGAGAAAGGAAATTAGAATTATGAGTTTCCAAATATATTTAAACAAAATCACTTTATCATATTTAATATTACCAAAATAGATGGAATTTATATAAACTTCTCACTGCGAAATATACTGTTATTAGTCTTGTTTACACGATTCCAACCCTTGAACATTTTAAATGGGAAACAAAATAAAGGGAGGATCAATACATATATACTTATTGTCATTTGTTCTTCAGTTACAGAGTTCAAGTATACATAATAAATAAGGCATATGTAACACGACAAAGAAAATAGAATCATAAAGAATACAGATCAATTAGAAATTGACATAATAATTAGATTAATGTATTTGTAGCTTTCACATATGGGTCAGAAAATAAGTCAACCATAATATTCATACCCATCGTGACAACAGAAAATTAATGGTTTTACATTAGTTATAGTACTAAACAAAAAATTTCATTAATAACTAACAGAAATTCCCTGACAAGAACAGTATAATAGATGAAGTAAATAATTACATAAACTGAACTATCTCCGTTTCTAGCAATATACGTGGTCCTCGATAATGTCGGATATATAACTTCCAGATTCTACTATCCATTATAACCTCTTAATTATCAAACTTTCCAATTATTGTCTGAGTAAAATTTCGCCGGTACATTCTCATAAGATTACGTTATGCTAAGTAGTTAAAAAAGTTTTGTTTATATACAAAGAATAAATGATAGTACGTTTGATTACTTGTAACTTATTTAATTTGCCGTATATTAAATAAAATGTAGTTAATATCTATGATAGTTAGTCATTTATTATTTATCATATATTTAGTATTTTTTTAAATACCTCAATCATGCTTGACTATATCTCCGAAAATCACATTACAAAAATACTGTATAAAACAATGGAAAGCATTAAGGCTGGTTCAGAATGACATTGGGCCAGTGCGGACAAGGCTATTTTGATAATGTTTACAAATCGCATAAAAACCTAAACAGATTGTCGTAAAAAGCGTCTAAAAATCTTACTGAACACGTCTTTGTACACAACATTAGTTATCTTCGTCTGCACGTTACCACTCTTATCAGTAATCAAAATCTTCAAACCAGACCTAACCTTCACCCTTGATAATGCAACATATAGCTTTCCATGTGAGAATACTGGTCTAGGTAGGAATAAACCAACATTTTGAAGAGATTGACCCTGGCTTTTGTTGATTGTCATTGCAAAAGCCAATGTCACAGGAAATTTTATTCGACGCATTCTAAAAGGAAAACTCATTTCCGGAGGTGTAACGAACATTCTAGGAATGAGAAACTTATCTCCAACCTTATCGGTTCCTGTTATGATTCTACCCTCTATAACATGGCGAGCTAAGTGTGTAACAATCAATCTAGTGCCGTTACATAGACCTCCCTTAGGATCAATGTTACGCAAACACATAACTGGTGCACCTATCTTAAGTTTCAAACAATGTTTGGGCAATCCAGAAAATTGGATTCCATTTAAAAACTTTGTAGGATATGTTACTTTATTAGATGGGTCTTTGTCACTGGGTGCAATGCTGTCAGCGCTCAGGTAAGTATGTAATTCACCTATAAATATACATTATAAGAAATTAATTACTTTATTATATGTAGTGGGATTCAATCAAAGGACCAATAAATATATATATATATATATAGTACGTATAATCTGTATAAATAATATGTTACCTGGCAGCAATGACAACATATAATCGTTAATTTGATCAACATCTTCGTTTGTGGGACTCAAAATAGCACGATGTTGATAAAAGTCTTCAGCATGTTGACTACTTATTAAGTTTCCATACACTTCTTTAACTATAGTTTTCATCGGATCGCCACCATCTTTGATCAATAAATCTTCTGGAATGTCAATATCCACAACGCCATCATTTGGAGTATTGACTTTACCATCACCAACAGCTAATATCCATTCAGAGAATGCCTTAAGTTCAGCGGCAGCGACATCACTTAGTCCACCAAGCAACCTCATATTCTTTGTAAGTTGTAAAACTTTACAATCATCCCATAGTGCTGAAGAATTAATTGTTGCCATAACTGTTTCTGATCGGCCAGCAGGAGGAATTACCAGAAGTATCTGGCGGAAGTCACCTCCAAAAACAACCACCTTCCCACCAAATGGTTTTCTCACAGGTAATCTGATGATATCATTTAAACTTCTATCTAAGTTTTCGAAACAGTACTTGCTCATCATCGGAGCCTCATCCCATACAATAAGGTCAGCACTTTTCATCAAATTGGCAAGATCTGATGCATGAGGCATATTACATTGTGTAAATCCATCTGGATTGATTGGGATTCTGAACCTCGAATGTGCTGTTCTACCACCTTCTAACAACAGAGCAGCAATCCCACTCGATGCAGTGTTGATAACTATCTTACCTCTAGATCGAATAGCGGTTGAAAGGCAACTCTAAAGAAATGGTTTACCAGTACCTCCAAAACCATATACAAAGAAAACACCACCTTTGTTGTTCAAAACAGCATCCAAAATCTCTTCATAAACACCTTTCTGCTCATCTATTATCATAGCCAGAAGTCTCTCATTCTCTTTTCTTTGATCCTCAACATTTTACTTGAGTTCATCATCAATCAATCGGTTGCCGTTGTACTCCATGAAATTATCTGGTTTTGGCATACAGTTCCATTTCTTTAGTGAACGTCCTCTGCTTTCTAAGAAATCCTGAATCTCTTGCAATGCTATATTTTTAATCTGCTCGGTCGATAGATTCAAACCTGAAACAATAACAAGTTGGAAATTGTATCTTGTAGAGCAAGCTTCATGTATTAAATAATTACAACTGTTCTATACCTTCATATCCACTTTCAAGACGACGTCTGTAAAGTATATCATCAGTCAAGTACTCTCAAGTTGCTTCCTAGACTACACCAGGTTGTGTTAAACAATCACCTAGCAACATTATACTGAAAAACAGCCTGAGATACCATCCTGAAGCCCAAATGCTAGCTTTTTTGATGCCTTCGATATATTCTTTGTCATCATCCAACAATCCTAACGCATCACACGCTTCTTTGAAAGTATTAAAGACAACGCCATCAACTGTTTTAATATCATTTGGACCTCTGACTATATTAATTAACATCCTCAGATAGTACATCTCGTCACCGTTTGGATGGATATGAGCAATCCTTCCAATACCAAAGCTTCGTTTCGAGGCTTCCACTCTCTATCCTTTAGATGCCAAACAAATTGTGTTGGTAGCTCTGCATAAGTTAGCTTACGCATCTGGATATTTTTTACATGCTTCAAACCAACCTAGAAACATTGAAACACTAACACCAACTCGTTTCAAAATAGACTCAAGAGGTTCGTCTTCATCATGGATATAAACTTCACGGTTCGGGAGATGGAAGCAAAGTTTTTCCACCGAAACACTCCTATAATGAGTTGGAAAACCTAAAATTCTCCATTTGCTTCGCAAGCCGAGACATATCTACATTTTAGGGAAAAAAAATTTAAACGTCTCTAAAATATTATAATCATATAGGCCATATAATATATAAGATTATTGCAAATATACCTGCAGTTATAATAATTCTTAATTTCATCCACAACTCCATCCTCATCTTTGTCTAAAGCCGCATAGACATAGTCAGGACCCTTATGAATATATTTGAAAAGATATTTCACAGCACGCGTTTGAGTGGACCACTCAACATTTTTATGTGCACGATAACGTAGCATAAGATCCCTATTGTATGGAACAACATATCCATTGTCAAGATTTATACCATTTTTGGTGAAAAACCTATTATCCCTGCGCCTCCGGTATGATGGAAAGCCGTTTGAATCCATCGAAGTTTCATCATTGAAAGGTCTTGGAAAACTCTTTGAGCATTTTCCGTTCACCATGCAAACATTGTCTGGTTTAGCAGCTCCACATGGTCCATGCATCATATTTTCACCAACAATATTATAAAGGTCTGGATCTGTTTTCTTATCGGGAATCTCAGTGCTGATGTACTTATCAATATCATCAGTAGTTCGTAATTTATTCTTATCTTTCAAGAATAACAAAATATGGGCGTGTGGCAAACCCTTCTTCTGGAACTCTATCGTGTACATAGCTGAAAGACATTATAATAAATTAAAACATGGTATGACTATGATGAATAAATTAAATGACATAATTTCACCAATGGATTACTATAAAAATAAAACATACCGGCAGCTGTTGGACCAAAAATAACGCCTTTTTTCTTTGTTAGATCAGTCATTAGATTATCCAACTTCATCTTAAAAACCCGGCACATAATGTCTGGCCTATCCTCTGTTATCAGGTTATATTTCTGGAGATACCGTGTAATCTCGGGCCATTTTGGATTGCACGTAAATGTAATGAACAAATCCGGAAAACCAAAATATTTGCATATGGCCATAGCGTCCAGATAGTGCTGATTCATATACCGTGGTCCATTGGTAAAACTCGCCGGCATATAAATTCTTGGACCTTCTGAACTAAGATTTTTGGCACCCGCTTCAGATGCGTTCTTTATAGTTGTATAGTTATTACAACGAATCTTTTTCTGGTTGAACCACAGATAACGTAGTCTACTGGACTCTATCATGGTATACGCATCCACAAGAAACTGTTGAAAAAGTCTACCTGATCGATTGATTGTAGGAGCCTCACCACGTCTCTCACAAATCCGGAATGCAAAAAACTCTCGCATTGTTACTGATTTACGTTTTTTAGCCTCGGATTCTTCATACGCAATTGGAATCTTCAGGTGGAAACCGTCCTCGCCATATGGGAACAATAAAGGATATTGAAGAGGAAGATATGCAGGATGTAATTCACTAATCCTTTGGAATCCTCCGTCCGTACTGGACTCAATAATGATGTCTCTAGTTTCCATATTCATCCGAAGTAGGAATATTATGAATTCTTCCATCAGCAGATCTTCCTTCTATCAACCTCAATTGGAAAGTCACCCCTCCATCAGCCTCATATCTATCTCTAGCTTGTCTAAATACCTTGACGTATGGATTGACTTTGTCAAGCATCTTCTTCAATATTTCCAAGACAGTAAACTTGAAATTATCGGACTCCATTCCCATAGTCCTAAGAATATGACAAATATGTATTATTCAATAAAGTATACACATATTATGTCTTTAATTAGATAAACATAAAGTATTGGGAAATGAATCTAATACGTACCCATAAGCAGCTATTCTATTGTATAGCTCATTAAGAATGTCATGGATGTAAAGTTGCAAAAATTTAGGCATCTCTCCAACGTCTGGCACCATATCACCAATTTGATGATAATTCTCCCCATTCATTTTGAAGACATACGGACCACGACCATTGTTAATGGTGTAATCTATTCTTCCACCTAATGACGTGAAAGAGAACATCATATTGTATGCTCTGATGAACTCACGAAAATGTTTACTCAACGCATCCCCTTTGCATAACAATTCAATTAACTCCATTGGAGGATTCTAAGTTTAGGGAGGACAATTTTCCCCTGCTTACAGCAAAGCGTGAATATGGGTATCAATTGTCTCCTGGATTTTCTTATCCGCTCTCCATACCAAAAATAAGCTCCACAATATCCACATTCGAAATTTGGATCTCCATCATCATAATATTCTGTCAAGAAATAATTAACATTATAGTGTTATATATGCAAAAAAGTTATAAACATATATTATTTATACTTACTATTTGGTTGAACTCCAAATTGAAATCTTGTGGTTGATCCAAACACATTGGGAACGGTTATCTGTTGTATATTTACATCTGCATCCACGTTATCAACTTCCATTGCAATTTCTGAAGTTTCACCTTCGTCATAATTAGGATTAATATTGTCATCATAGTCATCATTTTCGTCATCGCTGTGAACCTCATATCTATTTTGATAAGCTATAAGATAGAAACAATAGCGGTCAATTTTATGTAGTGGATTTTGTATAATCATATATATTAAAAATTGGACAACATCATACAAATACCTTGAGGATGCTCTTTAATTAAATTCGATCTGGAGTTCTATGGTCGTACTCTGGAATCATCAGGCTCAGATCCATACGTTTGTAAACCTTTATTTTTTTTAGTGGTTGTTTGAGATCTTGTTTGTCTTCTCGTAACTGTTAATGAAAAAGATAAGTAAAGTATAAAATAAGCTAACTTGTGCTGAAAGCTGTTTGTAATGTACATAGAGTTGATAACAAACTTTGATAATTTGTGACGTCAGACAAAGGACTTCTAGGATCATCTAAGTTATTTTAAAAAAAAAGAAATTGAGAACAGACACTATGAAATAGATATTCATTTGAGATCACACATACAAATTAACAAAAAACAATTACGATATCTACCTGATTGGTTTGTTATATCGAATAATGTATCGGTATTTTGTTGATTTGTGTGGGTTATCGTAGATGAGTTATCAGCATATGGTGAGTCTTGGAATTGCCTTCGTCTACCGCCTGGACAATATATGCGGTAATTTATGGTTTTAATATGTTCAAAATAATTACAGAAATGAAAACATATTGTCTATGTATGTAGAAAACTACTCAGCTTGATAACACATTACACTTTTGTAAGGGTGGTGAGGTTTGAGAAATCTTAGGTCGACCACCTACAGAACAGGATACCTTATAAGAATATTTATTTTCTAGATTATTAAGTACTAAACATTAGGGATTTTCTTAATATGCTTATGAAAGGTTGAGTATCAGGAATAATACTTACGTTTTCGGAGGGGTGGGGAATCATCTCCATGTTAGATGCATTGACTTTTTCCATTGTTACTTTGCGTTTCATTAGAAGATTGTCCAATACTTGAACACCTACGTCTCCCACCTGATTGGACATAAAATAGTTGAGATCTAACGGTCATATAAACAGCCATATGATTACATGTGAACTAACGTTTCAAGAGTGGAGGTGAGTTCTCCTTGTTAGATGAGTTATCCTCAGAAGCCATATTTTACCTTGACCTGTGTATGACTCTTTCAAATTTCAAAATAGTCGATTAAAAATCTATGTAATTCTTTTTCAATAGAAAGATCTTGTTTAAATTAATTGGTTTCCTAAGATTACGTATTGTCAATTCAAATTGCGGTTGTTTAGTCATAACGGATCTACCTTCCATTTATGAACTATAATAAAATATTCTGAGAATTTTGGAATAAATGTATATTCCACTACTCAAGTCATTAAATGGAAAAATTTATTGTTATCCCCATTTTGCTATCGAAACTTAAATGCTAATAATATGTGATATCTGATACAGCCATATGTATCTTTATAGAATACACATATTTCCATTTTCAAATATATTGATGAATATGATTGAGCCAGATTAAACAAAAAGTTTGACATTAAACAAAAAGTGTAAAATATTAAATAGATTCAATTCTTCATTTGACATTATTTTCTCAAATAATTACCAACCTCATAAATTTACATTTAATATAAACAGCTATGCGAGTCGTTGTAAATTTGTCGTTGATTCAAAATCAACATTTGGTTGTTAGGTTAGTATTGACAATAAAAGGGGATTATCATGAAGAATTGCAACTTTGAACATCATGTAGATGAAATTAAACATCTAAAGGATAATTATTTGAAGCAGGAATACAAAATATTAAAGAACATCATTAAAAAGATAATAAGATATTACTGAAAAAATACAACCTAAACCCTAATTGTTCGATATTCCAGGATTTTTAAAATTGTAATAGAATTACTTCCTAGGACGCTTGTTACTCATAGATTTCGCGGAGGGGTCTTCACTAATGCCATTACTATTCATCTGATTGTTTGCATGATGTGACGATCCAAAGAAAGTATTATAAATGTCCTGAAAGCATCAAAGATTAATTGAAAAACAATTTAAATTTTTGCAGAACTTCAAAATTGCTGTAAAACATGACGTATATTACTACATACAATTACAGAGGACATATTACCTCTGATCTAGGATCCCACTCGGTAATGGTTAAATCCGAATAACCCTGATCAGCGTGAACAACTACTTGGTTGTCTTTAGGCAACCTATATTTGAAAAGGATATATGGTTAATACAATACTGTTTTAAGATATGATAAGTGTATATATTACCGACAACATACCTATCTTTGAAGTCTTTGACGATCTTGTTGTCAGTATCAAACATAATTTTAGTGGAGTTGAAAGAGTTGGATACTGAAATAACACCTACAAAAACATAAGAAAATTTCAAGATTTCGCATAACTTGTTAACAGTTATATGACAACTATGTGGACTATAATATATTGAGAACTCACGTTTGAACTCTTGAATACGGACAAAGCGCATCAGACAAACCACGACAGATTCCAGATGTTGTTTAATGTACTCAACGGTCATCAATGCACATTCTCCCCATAAAGTACATTTAAGGTGAACATCGCTTGAGGATTGAGTATAGATCAGAGACGCATTTTAAAAATATTTTTAAAATATACAAAAAATATCAACACTTACTTGGTATCACGTAGTGTAATCCACAATTTGCCGATTCTTTTGCCTTTAATTTGAACAAATTCAATACTCCCCACCGTCACAATTTGTCCAATAACATCTTCAATAACAGCATCAAGAAATTAATAATAAAATTAAACGTATTACGTTTCATATAATTAAACAATAAAAAAACATACCGAAATGAAGATTTCTGTCCACCTTGCCGTCCTTGATACGCTTGAAATCAGTCAAATATTTTTCATGCACTATTTCTGGAAAATCATAAATCTCATACGCAACGGTTGTCCGGCAGAAATAAATCTTCAATGGCAAAGAAGTAGCCCTAAAAACACCGTGGTACTCAGGCTCTTGTGTTTTTCAAACATTTCTTCATCGCTGGCAGCATGATCTCTTATATTTTGTCCCACATTGATAAAGAGGATGAAGTAAAGAAAACTTGTATCCTATAAAACTCTATCACTTTGTATTAAGTATTAACTACTAAGTTTAAAATGGGTTGAAATAAGATTAAACTCCATCAACACTAAATATTATTTACTACATAAAAAGTTTAAACAATTAGTAAAGTATATTGAAGTTCAATCGAATCATATTTACATGTTTTAAAAATAATAGTTACGAAATTTATGTATCATTTAACTGGATTTATTTGTGGACAAATATTTAACATCAATTATAAAAATAATTGTAAAAAATATTTAACATCATTTCTATAACTGTAACAAATCATTTGACATCATTTCTATAACCGTAACAAATATTAGCATTAATTACATCAATTGATGTAAATTGTAACATCTTTTTTTAAACTGATACATATTAACATCAGTTATAAGAATTTATGCAAAAATTTGAAATAACAGATGTAAAATATTTGCATCACCATTTTCAAAATCATTTTTTGAATTGATAAAAAAATATTTTATATCATTTATAACTAATTAAAATATATAAAATAAATTATGTAAAACATATATTTTTTGTATTGTATTTTTCATCCATTTTCTTCCATTTCTCTCTAAACCTAGCTGCCAACAAAGATTTTAACCTAAATATCAGATCTGAGCCAGTGGTTGGCAGCATATTTATTGTGTGTTTTTGCGGTTTTTGCGGTGCTATTTTTATCGTATGTTTTTCCAGCCATTTGTAGTTTAATTTATTTGATTTTTTAGCTCTTTGTATGAACAATATTAAAGAACCTTTTCTATATATTAATTTTCTTTTTTACTTTCTGGTTAATATCATTCAAAAACCAAGATTTATAAGTTAATGTATTGCGTTATCAAACTTAGCATTAAACAGAGCAGACGAGAATTTAGAATAAACGTCTTTGTCAAAAAGAATTTAGAATAAACACAACGGTGGTCACATTTATTGAACCTGCACGTGATGGTTGGCATACACCAAACTGTAATTCTGTTGTTTCCAAATAAAGAAGATACAAGTTTGCATGCATCACAATCAGATCTCATCTTGATTCTCGACTCTTTCTCTCATGATAGCGCAACTCAAGAATTTCTATGTATATGACTCTACTTTTTTATTTATATAACCAAATAGTGGTGGTTTACTGGCATAGAGCTTGGAAAAAAGATCTAAAAATTTTCTCTTATGAATTTGATTAATACTAGAAATACTTTCGTACTACTTGGCTAGTCTAAATAGTGCTATGTTTTATATTCATTAAATTTGGTGAGTAAGTTATTTGACGACTACTATCATTCTATCAACCTAAAAATATTACTTTGATCATGATTTGGAACTTCCTAATTAACCAAACAAACAAAAAACTTCATTTCAAAAACCAAAAAAAACCTCATAACATATCTACAAAAAAAAAAAAACATTATTAGAAAACCCAGTGAACAGGCTACTTGATGGCTATATTCAGTACTCTAGGGGATATCCAACGAAGACTATTTGATAACTAAACTCACTTTATAAGATTATTGGATAGTAAAATCTCTGTTCTCGTGATTACAAAAAAAATTATTTATATAAAAAATTATATTACGGTTTTTCAGGTAGATGGAACGGTCGGATACACTATTTTGCAACAGATTGATAGTTGGAAAGATTTTTTTTATTTTATGTTATGTGGTTTCTTCTCCAAGTAATGGTGGTTCTCTTATTGGAACGTCGTTGGCGGTCCCATATACGTCATCAAAAGCTCAGACTATAAAATGTGTTTTTCTTAAATTACTAAAAACTATATATATACATATATTATGTATACTTACAAAAGTTTAACGTAGGAGGTGATGGGGGTTACAAAGCTACAACCGAGAGAAGAGTCAGTGATGAAGTTAAAGCTCCCTTGGGAAACAAAATTTGCAGATAGGATGATACTCGAAGGCATGTGGACTTGTATTGTATATATGCGCTTTTGTTTGGTTCTATTCTTCAGGTTCATGTTGACAATAACTTTTTTACCTCTCTAAAAATTAATATACTACGAAGTTGATAAGATAGTTGGCTTTTCAGCCATTACAAGATCGTTGGCTTTTCACCTTTTTCTATATAATTTTTAGGCCTAATTTTTATATCTTGCAGCGGAAAAAGAATGAAAACTTAGTATAAAACAAATTGAGTTCTCAAATATCAGCTTATGTTGTTATCGTCAACTAAGATGAATTAGTCGCCTTATTGCAAAATGTTTTAGTCGTTACAAGATGTATCAGCCATTACAAGATGTATTAGTCAACTAAGATGTATTAGTTTTTACCTAAAAAAAAAAGATGTATTAGTCAACTAAGATTTTTTTATCTTGCGGTAGTATTAATCATAACTAAAACTACTGCAAAATCACATCAAAAGTTATAATAATCTAAATATCAAATTTACAAAGACCAAATGTCACACAACGAGATTGCAAGAGTGAAATACAACTAAGATAAATGAGAGTTGTTTGTTGTTTTGTTGCAGTGAAGTAAATAGCTAATTGAAACAGATTCAATTTGGAATGAATTAAAGGTGTTACTTTTCACGAAAATTCATAGGAAACATAAAATGCGAAAGGTCGACAAATTTATCTTTTCAGTAAAAACTTTTAAAATTATAATTCAACATACTTGAATCAAGAACATTTAAATTATTATTTATTATTTATTTTCTATTTTGTATATTTCAAATTTCAGTGTATAACAACGTTTATCCTGTACTGGTATATATGCAGTTTATTATCTAGTAAATAATTATGAACAAAAATCAAACATAAAGTTCGGAAAGTCATGTTTTTCATTGCAATGAACGAGCCATGATTCTTTTGTATAAGAAGAGTAGAAACGTGTTTCAAGTCCTGAAAACCAATCATCTTAATATTTCGAGAACAATAACAATAAAAAGTATATAAATAAAAAAAACCTGAGCAGCAGAATGTTGAAAAATCCAAATTCAATTTAATATAACCAGTTCTCCTAAATTGGTCTATCTAATGTTCAAAGCACCGATGAAAGTAAATAGGATCCACAAGCCACGCTAATCATGAACGAAATCTAACACACCCTTATCACTTTAAAAGAATTTTTCATTCGCTAGTTAATTTTAGTTTCAATACATGTAGTGAAATTTGTCTTCGATTTTTTTAGGTCTCAAGATAGAATCATAGAACATGAGTAGAGTATAGTTTTTAATCAGCTCATTTCAGAGGAATTCTTACATAATTGCACGAATCAATTTTCACATCCATGGAATACTATCAAAGATATTTTGGAGAGCAAGACGTATAACTTGTGATTCAAGTGTTGTGTGGCAAAGGAACCCAATAATGAAATAAAACTCGTGAACCCAACTCAAGAATATTTTTGTAGATATTTTATTAGGATAAATATTAAAAAAATTAAAAATATGAGTTTTATGATTTTGTATCAAATCTTTTTTTTTTTGAATAAATGTAAAATTTATTCATATATATTGCAAACACAAATCATTTTTACTATCATTTAGTTCGAGTATTAAATAGATTTTATATATAGCTAGTCTTGCACTGAACCACATCCCCATACTACCTTCGTATTTCCGATCACCCAAAGCTCTGATTGACATTATCCGATTTTGCACTTGTTTGTTGATGATTCTGATTAGATGGTCTATTATTCTTGGTGTTTCTCTATATCTCTTTGAGTTCCTTTCTCTCCAAAGAAAAAGGATTATTTCCTGAATAACATACCTTATGAGAAATATGAGTGATAGCTGAATTCGATCTTGGCTTGTATCTGATATGAGTGATAGCGTCGATCCCAATATCTTTAGTAAGTCTGGATCAGAGAAGACTCATCATGATACTTGTCCATACGTCTTTAGAGAAGCTAAATGTGAAAAAACAGATGATTGCCCACATCATTGTGATAGTTATATGAAAGACCGTTTGGGGGTGTTACATCACTTCACTCGGTTCAATCCTCTCTAGAAACAAAAACACCTTTGTGTAAAAAGTTTGGATTTGGACCTAAAGTCCAGACAGTTTATATGGTAGTTAGTAACAGGCATCTGAGTATCTTTGGTATTAGTCGGAAGACATTCAAAACTCGAGATAGGCAGTATGGTAATCCGCTGGATCTCATAGATCTCATGGTCCGTTGACCCGAATCCGCTCGAAGCTTATAGTGTTCGTTGAACCATTGAACCTGAGTTATCAGTCCACTCGTACTTGAGCACTTTGGTGCATTCCAACATCAGCTGACTGGATCAGCCGATAACATTTATAAAAAAAAAATGATTCTTTTTCTGATTATTTCCATAGGATCTTGGCATAGAACACAATTTGAACTAGCTCACTGATAACAGCGAATTTTTACCATTTTTATGGATCATTTTTAATGTTTTATGTTTGTGTTTTCTCTCAGTTTTTGTTTTTTTTATAGGTGATTTCTATGTTTTTGAGTTTTAAAAGACTTTCAAGAAACTTGGACTTTTAGAGTGCATTTTGGAGTAAACATATATTTTTGGATAAATTCAGGCCGTCAAAATTTTGGTAACAAATGAAGACTTTCGCACCGTCTGATCATCCCAAATTTGGAGATATAATAGAAGAGACAACTAGCTTTCCAATGCACTAGAAATCAATGCAATCCAACAGTCTGGAAAGGTGAAGTAGCTCTCACCCGCGGCTAAAGCATCCTGCACCGCGTCCCAGCCTCTCTTACCCGTGGTGGAATTAATTTTGAGCCTCAGAAGCCCAACCAAGGCCCAAGTCATTTCCTGCACTTATTCTATAAACCCTAGATGCCTAAAAGATATGAGAGACTATAAATATTGTCTTTAGGTCTTTTGTAATCAAGCCTCTTTCATGCTTTAGAGAGAGTACTTCATTTTAGTTTTAAGTTTTACTTTTATGCTTTTGTAGAAGGCTTTCTTGCCAAACTTGTCTTCAATAAGAGAAACTTTTCTCATCTTCTATCTCTTTACTTTATTGCTTTTGTTTTTAAAACCAATGATGATGCCAAGCTCAGCCATGTCTGAGTAGTTACCTTGTTAGGTAAAAAGGCCATCGAAAAGGACCTAATGATCGATGACTGATCTAGGTTTCTTAGACTAAGGATTTTGATTTTTACATGACTCTCCCATTCATCCCGTTTTTAATGTTGTATGCTGGATTGATCACCCAGTGTCCAATCTAAGGTTGAATCAGAGCCATGAGAGTGATGTATCAGATTCCCTGAACTGGATCTTATGGATGTAACTGTCATAGGAGACGAAAGCTACCTACGGATGGGGAGTGAGCCGAAATGAATTCCGATCAAGATTGCATGATTTCTTTTGCGGTAAGAAACAAAAGTTACTTGTCTAGTTAGAGTGATTAGCTGATTAAGGTGACGAGAGTTGGCTAATCTTATGAGTGACTATTCTAGTTCCAGAGTCATATAAAATCCTTATCTAGATTTCTTATGTTATCATGAACCCTAGAGATAAACCCTAAGCCCAGCGCCGTTTTTCTATTGCTTTTCAACTGACTTCTTTCAAGTTTTATTTTCTGCTTAGTTTATTAGAATTAGTGACAACCAAAACCTCCATTAATCTTATTAGGTCTACAATTATTTTTAGTATCAGTTAGGAGTCTTCAACACACAAATCCCTATGGATTCAATCCCTAAGTACTAGCGTTTGTTGTGCACTTGCAGCTTTGTTTAGGGTAAAACTTGTAGTTGTCCACTCCAACCACATCACTCACGTATTCCAAGCGAGTATAGGATCACCTGTTGTGAGACGATTATAAATAATAAGCCATGTAAAGAAAGAAGATCTTGTATCAAATTAACAACTCAATAATATTTATTTATACTATTTGACACGGTAGTAGAACTTTTTATTCTAGATGAACATAATTATCTCCGCTTTAAGAGTTTTGTTTTGCAAACAAAAATATTTTTGTGATCTTTTATTCGATAACAGTCATGGAGAGAGAGTTTCGAATTTCTTTATATGTTCTCTATACATAATTTATTTATACGTTCGATATCCCTGCCAGTCCAACATTCGTTTTATTATAGCTTAGTCTTGTTTTATTTTCACATTGCATTCTTTACAATTTGCGTGACACAAAAACCCTCATTCATCTACTAATCCGTTTACTCATCCAATTTAAATTTTTTGCAGAAAAGACAATTTTCCCTGTGGATCGACACCCTAAGTACTACATCACATTGTTGTGCACTTGCAGATACTAAGGTTTACAAATTTAAAACTTCTCCTGCGACATCAACCCTAGCAACATCAAATACATATTGTATTTTTGTTGTTTAAGTAAACCAAAGTAGTGTACCTTAGGTTCAGAATCTCTATCCTTTGGTACGAGTGGTCGGATTGCATATTTATCTGTGAGCTGCGTTGTACTCACTAATCAGTTGCAGATACTAGGGTTTACAAATTTAAGTAAACCCTAGTATTGTATTTTTGTTGTTTAAGTAAACCAAAGTAATGTACCTTAAGTTCAGAATCTCTATCCTTTGATACGGGTGGTCGGATTGCGGATTGCATATTTATCTGTGAGCTGCGTTGTACTCACTAATCAGTTGATGTTCTTTTTTAGTATGTTTTGGTTCCCAATCGCCTCATTGCCATCATCAATTGGGTCATTAAGTTCATCATCAAATAGATCACTATCTAGAAAAGGTGGATTATCAGAGAGAGGATATAAAATTTGTTCCTGATTTTCTATCGAACAGTACCTAAAAATTGTATAAAATTAAAAGTACGAATTTTTTTTATAGAATATAACAGAGATTTGCAACAAAAGAGACCAAACATCTAGTTAAAAATATTTTGCATGTATCTTACGAACTATTTGTTATTTGTTGTGGGTCAAAAAAATCCGGTTATTAAATAAAGTGTGTGAACTCAAATGAAAAATATTCTCATAGATATACTATTGGGACAAGGATTAAAATATTTAGGAATATGGCTTTATGATCTTGTATCAAATCAAAAATTCAATAATATTTTATTATATAATATTTGATAGCAATTGGTGATGTGCATACCTGATCATCACCATAACGACGAGGAGTGACATTACGTTTGCATAATATTGTCTTTCATTTGTCTGTCTACTATTAAACCTACAATTATCTTAGAGAATCATATGTTTGTGTTTTGTCTAGAGGCATTTATTTCTATTAAGAGTAGTACATAGACTTGGATTTGGAAAGATAAATAGGTCCAGAAAAGAAAATAGCCAGTGGAATAGAGATACGAATCGAGCTTAATTCAACTGAACCGGCGAGGTTTTCATTGCATATACATCTTTTTAAGATCCGGAGAAACATTGATATGACACCAGCAAATCAGCCTCTAGAGTGTCCTTTATCACTCAAAATCTTTCGTTCTACTCCTAGGCTCTATTGAGCTATTCAAGTCCGTCAACTAATATTCTTCTTTATGATATATTGAATCAATTGGATCAATATCAAGTTCTACAATCAAGAAGATCTCAAAGTTATCACTGATTTGAATAACCGGTTGCACAAATCCATTAAAAATAGCCTCAAAAGACAATGCCATCTAGGGTAGCTTCTACACAGTAGCTGGCAAACTTTCAAAACATTTGGACAACCAAAACCAGATATGTGCTAGACAAAAGGTGTAGGAAGTTTCTGCAAGTCCTCGTTAAGATTTTTCATCTGTGAGTTAAACCTAGCTCCAATTCAGAAACTGTCAAAGGTAGTGAGAGTCTAGTGACTAACGTCGAGAAATCTTTCTGCGCCTGAAAATGCCCCACAGGTACTCCTTCGAGTAAAAAGCTGCAAACGAAACTCAGCCTTCTTAGATCACAACAATTCATGCGAAATAATGAATGAACGAACTATAGTAGAAATAAAAGTGACATTACAGATAAAAAGATCTAACTTACTCCAACAATGCATCGGTAACTGATAAGAGGTGAAGAGTAGAAGGTCCACATTGTCAAGCACGCATCTCATTGCCAAATCATTTTTCTTCATTTCACCAACAAGGGAATAGTATACCTTTTCATCCTTACTGGAAACCAGAAACATAAAATAAAAGACGACACTTTTACAACATATGCATAGCGAGAAAAGAAAAATTAAGATGTCACTGAGATTTTGTTTAAGTGTGTGATATACCTTTCACTGGAAGGGAAGAAGTAAAGAGCGATACTTTCATCCGTAGGTGGTCCATCCTTCAGAAAGCTATCTGGCCATATTTCCAACCTGGGAAACATTTCAGCAGAGAGAAGAGCGTGTAATGAACTTGCCTTCTCATGGACTTTACCGCAGGCTAAGGTTGATAAGTGAGCAACAAGCCCATCAATGCTACAACTGTTTCCGTTTTTTAGAAACATTGATCCCCTAGCAATTGACAAAAACATATCAGAATTCAACTGATGAATGTCTAAACTAGAGAGCATTGTTTTTCTTTACCTCCATATCGGTTTACAGATTGGTTGTGCTCTATCATTATTGAGTGCCGGAGAGTTGATATCCATAGCTGTCAACTTCTCAGAAGTTTGAGGCATAATTGATTCAGCCAATTTGCAAGAATTGTTCTCAGCATCTAACTGTGTCTCTTTACTAGTAACCCGTATGTTGCCAGAACTTAATTTTTTTTTCTTGCTGGTACAAGAACTATGATCTGGCTCAGTAGATGAATTTCCTGCCTCCGAGACAGATGCTCCACTTTTCGCTAAACCAGTCAATTCATGAGGTTTTCCACTATCTAATCTCTTATAGTCATTCGTTGTTTCTTTGGTGTTATCCTGGAGCCCATGGTTCTCACCATCTAAAACCGGCAATGTGTGATTGCTGCTCCCTTCATTCGTCTTCACCTCCTTGTTCGTCTTCTTCTTCTTCTTCTTCTTCTTCTTCTTCTTTTTATCCCTCTTCTCCAGTACCGATACTTCATTTCTTACTAAGCCGTTCGATTCATCAGACCTTTGTCGCTTCTTCGACACCTCCACAGGTTCAACATTGGTATCATCCGGGAGCTTATGGTCTTCAACAGGTAAACTCGGCAGGGAGTGAGTAATGCTCTTTCTTTTCTTCTTCTTCTTCTTCTTTTTTTTCTCACCCTGCTCCGAGACGGATGCTCCATTTCCGGCCTCTAAGAAAGATGCTTCATTTCGTACTAATTCATCAGAGCTTTGTCGCTTCTTAGACACCTACACAGGTACAACATTGGTGGCATCCGGGAGCTCATGGTCCTCAACAGATAAAATCGGCTTGGAGTGATTACTCTTTCCTTTCTTCTTCTTAGTCGTCTTCTTCTTCTTCTTTTTCTTCTTCTCTTTCTCACCCTGCTCCGAGACAGATGCTCCATTTCCGGCTTCCGAGACAGATGCTTCATTTCTTACTAAACCAGTCAGTTCATCAGATTTTACACTGTCTGAGCGTTCTCTTCTCTCAGACTCCTCCATTGTTTGCAAAACTGGCGGAGAAGACACCTCTAAAGATTCAACATTGCTAATATCCTGGAGCTCAGGATCATCAACAGAGAAACCCGGTGGTGTGTGATACCTGCTCTCTTCGCTCTCATTCGCGTTCGTCTCCTTCTTTTTCAAGATATCTCCAAGCGTATCAGTCTGATCAACTTCTTGGCAATCAGAGCCACTGTCACTCGCATCACAGTCCTCACAGAACCAAGTTATGTAATCCGCAAAAGGAACAGGCGTTATGCCCAAACAGTAACTGGATAAACAAGTGCAAAGATGTATAAGCACAACACCGAGAACTTACAAAGACAATAACACAGACGAGCCAAAACAAAATCCGTTTCTCTACTGTAGGCATTTTGAAACACGATTCAGGTCAATAACCAAAACTCACCGGTGCACAGCTTCAACCTTACAAGAATCGCAATATACGAGCTGCTCATCGAAACCACGGTCGCCACAAGTCTGACAAACAGTCACCTGAAAAAGCAACCGGATTTTTAGAGGAAAGATCGATTCTTTTTCCACAGTTTTGAATCAATATTCAAAGCGATATCTCACTAACATTAACCCCAAACATCAACCATCGGAATTCACAAATAAAGAAACAAAGTCGCAAAAGAGACGAGCATCAACCCCAAAAACCCAAAACACCAAAAAAAAGAAATGAGAGAGAAAGTTACCATTTTTTTAACTGAGAAATTTTTCAGTACAAATATTCTTCCGATGATCCGAAGCAACAAGAAAGTCCAGAAGGAAGCGATTTCGGGGCAATTAGGATTAGGGTTCTGGTTGATTTGGGTGGTTTTGGTAAGGGTTTAAGACAGACTGCCTGAATTTCAAATCTCTGATTATTCAGGAACTCGATTGTTCAATGCAGTGACCAACTTCGGAGCTCTTACTCTCTCCGGTTACAATGCATGTCCCCAGTGAGATTTTGAAACCTATTCGTCTTTTGGCTTTTCAGTTTGTTTCCTGATTTAATTAAAGGAAAATCCCAGCATGACCCTTTTAATTTCATAGACAGAGGAAAATAGACACAGGCATCTCAATCGGTCTAAAGTGATCCGATCCTGTCCGTCCTGGTCGGTTCATAATGTATAAAAGTCGCAAAAATGAATCTTCTTTTGTAGCGTAGGTGAACCTCTAGGGTCGAAGCGTTTCCTTTCCTTGGTTCAAGCTTAACCGGTCATCTTAGACACTTAGACTTTGGTAGGAGGACTCACCCTGTCACCCATACTTACGTTTTTTGTTTTCGAAATCTTACTTTTACTCAGAAAAAGTAAAAAAAAAAGTCAACACAATAATAATGAGAAAATGTGTGTACAATCAAGATAGGCGTATGAGTTTTCTATTGTAACATATTCTCCTATTTTAATCGGGTTCTTTCCGATAAAATTCGGACAATAAATTCCGTTTTATTATGGATATCTTTTGTCCCAATTATGTTTGGATATCTTTGTTCCGACTTCGTTCAGATTTTTTTTTTGTATAGTTAGGATGTTTGTTTCCTTTTTCAGCTCTTTTCAGAAGGAAAAAACTGTGTATTGATCAGATGTCTCGTATTCGTGTTCAGCTCGGATTCCTGGCAGAATGAGAGTAATTTCTTCATTCCCTGTAAGAGTTTTTAACTTATCCTGAGTGCTTAGATCTTAAGATCTATTAGATGATTAGAAACTTAAATGACACAAAAGTTTAATCACCCAGTTTGGGGTGGGAACCGTCTCCTACAACCTCCACTATCAATCAAAGAATACACAAACGCACTAACCGGTGCTCTCTTTGTGTTCAAGTACAAGTCACAGATTAGAACAATAGAAGAAAAGAAACTTTGAATCACAGCACACGACAAAGAAGACTCGAACTTCCTTCGTTGCTCTCTTGGATTCCCTTTTTCTCTTTTCTCTCCTTTGTTCTCTCTCCGTCTGTTTCTCTTGCTTGTACTACATCTCTTTTTTCTCTAGTTTCTATCTTAGGGTTTGCTTCAACTCACGACTTCTTTTTATATCCAAAAAAACCATAACCGACTTGTAACGCATAATGACGTACGTGAACCATATATGTTAGGCTTTATGGCTTTGTCTGAAACTTCTGGCCCAAGTGAATAATATTGATCCAAAGCCCATATCTTCACAATCTCCACCTTGGGCTTTGGTTTGCTAAGGCCCACCTTCCCATCATCTTCTTTTCACGTTTTCTTCTTCATTGACGACAAAAGCAAAGCTTACTTTCTCGATGCTGGTTTCAATCTCCGACCACCACTGTGAAGCGAACTCCCGCAATTTCTGTGTCGTCGCTGAGCGCCATTACCCTCGCAAAAACCTCTGCGGCCTTTCCCTTTACCCGATGACGAGATCGAAGCTTCTACTTCGCCTGAGATGCAAATCCCATTCTGCAACTTCAACTCCGGCGAACTCTCAAACCTCGACCACCTCTGACAAACTCTGAAGCTTGCGACATCATTGGGTTCAACCAATTTCGATCCTTGTCACCAATTTCCCATCATCTCTCTCGATCGCAATTTCAAGAGATCAACCTGGGTTTTTCATTTCCGGTGATGTCGTCGCCGTCGACACTCTCTGCTATCTTCAACTGCCTTCACACGTCACCATTCAAGCCCTAAAGCCTCAGTTCCTCTTTGATTCTTTCCGATAGTGAAACTAGATGCAAATTTTTCTCAGACTAGAAAAAAAAAATTTCATCTCTTGCGATTCCTCTTTGCTGTTACTCTTTGTAACCTCACCAACGAACCAAGTCGTCTTGTTCGTTGTTCCGATGATTCCAGGTAACCCTCTTGACCTGAACCATCTATCCTTGCTTGTCTCTGTATCAACTGATATTTCCGAGACACTGAAAATCCCAACTTGATGTCTATGAGTTATCTTTCTGATTCATCCTTGTCGACCTGTTAATTCATCTCATGTGCACTGAACTTTGAATCAACCCTTTTATGAATCACTTTTGCAGTTACTCCACCTGAAGCTAACATCTCTTCACCATAGCTTCTGAGTCCCGTGAAATCATAATATTGTTTTATGATTTCTTCTTGTAACTGCTTCCGAGAATCACTGTTCTCTTATCCTTCTGGTATTTTATGTAACTCATTCTCACCAAAATCTCTTACTCTTGCTCCCGACTTATTCCCTGATTCAAGAACATACACGACTTACTTGTATTCTCTTGAATCTGTCTACAGCTCCACCTGGAATCAAAGTGTCCTCACCGTAATTCCAGCTGCCTCCAGGTAACTCCTCTAACCCATTAATCAAACTGATTTTATTTTATCGACATAAGAACATCTCCGAATATGGACTTGTTTCTATGTTCTTCTTCCTGCGAGAGCACACTGTCGATAATGGAGTTACCTGGAGCTGCACCACCCTTCAAACTAGGTTGAGAAGGTCGCAGCAAACCTGAGCTTTCTGTCCAGGTACTGCTTCAGTTACAACATCTGCTATGCCTTGACTTGTTTGAATCGTAGATAGAACTAGATCCCCTTTAGCTCTACCTCCAAAAATACCTGTGCCCAATATCTCTGAAACCTTTCCCACGCCATTCTCCTTAAACTCCATGCTCAGATTTTCATTAAAGCTTCTGATTTCTTGCAAATCCCTTGAAACTTTCTTAGACTTAATTTCAGCCACCTTTTTAGATTCTTCTGATGAAGAAGAGTCTCCACCTTCAGCTAATAAATCTCTTGTTTCAAAACGATATGGAGTAGGTCCTTGAATCAGATTCTCACTGAATGTCACCTTCTTTAACTTCTTCTTTTTCACTTCTACCTCAGCTTTTGGCATGTTCACGTCAACTTTAGAAACTGTGCCTTGAAGATAATACAAACCACCTTAATATTTTCCAGATATTACCTTCTTCTTGCCTTTGTAGAACTGAACTTTGAAGTTACCTCCTGCATAACTGCAACCTGATTTCTCTAACATCCCATAAGAAATAAGATTCCTACTCACCTCTGGTATGTATTTCACATCCTTGAGTATCACTACAGAACCATCTGGGTTCTGAATTTGAATCCTTCCCATTCCTTTGATGTCACAATGAGTGTTATTAGCCATCAGAACTTTACCACCATCAAACTCCTTGAAGTCAAACAAGACTTCTTTGTCTGATGTACTATGGTATGAACATCCCGAGTCCATAATCCATTCTTTCTTAGTATCTTGCGAACTGACACTTAACACCATTGGTTCTTTTGAATCTGTTGCAACATTTGCAGAGTCTGCAGGTTTCTTTCTATGAGGACAATCCCGTTTCCAATGTCCTTCATCTCCACAAACAAAGCAACCTTTGTTGTTTTTCTTTCCTCTACTCTTAGACCTTCCTCTTCCATTCTCTGACCTCTTTTCTGATCTGCCTCTAGCCTCAACATATAACCCTTCTCCATCTGATCTTGAAAGCTTTTCATTTTCAGCCAGCTCTCTCTCCTTAGATTTTGCAGCACTAGCTACTTCCTCCAACTCAATAGCTTCCCTACTATACTTAAGAGTATCTTTTAAAGAATCATACCTAGGGGGAAGAGAGTTGAGTAGCAGTATTGCTTGAACTTCTTCTGGTATCTCAATGTTGAGGTTGCTCAAATCTGCAATCAGCTTCAAGAAGTCATCTACATTCTGATCAATTGATCTTGAATCCTGCATTCTAAAAGAATACACTTTAAGCTGAAAATGGACCCGATTAGGCAAAGTCTTTGCCATGTAAAGCCTCTCAAGAGTAGCCCACGCTTGAGCTGCGGTTACGCACTTGTCTAGTTTCCTTAAGACATGATCTCCAACACACATGAAAATAAGATTCAAAGCCTTTTCATCTCGCTCCAGCCTGGAAGCTTCATCTTTGCTCTTTTTCTTTATTGCCTCTGGATCTTTTTCATCCACGTCTTTGGATGTCGGTTCCGTAAGAACATCTTTCAAACCTTGAACGGTTAAGTACGCGAGCATCCTTTTCTTCCAGATCACAAAATCACCTGATCCGTCGAACATGCTCACCTCCATCTTTTGTGTCGTCATCATTGAGTTTCTAATCTAATCCTTAAGCACTCACAACCAGACCTGGATGCTCTGATACCACTTGTAAGGGTTTTTAACTTATCCTGAGTGCTTAGATCTTAGGATCTATTAGATGATTAGAAACTTAAATGACACAAAAGTTTGATCACCCAGTTCACGGCTTCGAACCGCTACGTCTGGGGTGGGAACCGTCTCCCACAACCTATACTATCAATCAAAGAATACACAAACGCACTAACCGGCGCTCTCTTTGTGTTCAAGTACAAGTCACAGATTAGAACAATAGAAGAAAAGAAACTTTGAATCACAGCACACGACAAAGAAGACTCGAACTTCCTTCGTTGCTATCTTGGATTCCCTTTTTCTCTTCTCTCTCCTTTGTTCTCTCTCCGTCTGTTTCTCTTGCTTGTACTACGTCTCTTTTTTCTCTAGTTTCTATCTTAGGGTTTGCTTCAACTCACGACTTCTTATATCCAAAAAAACCATAGCCGACTTGTAACACATAATGACATACATGAACCATATATGTTAGGCTTTATGGCTTTGTCTGAAACTTCTGGCCCAAGTGAATAATATTGATCCAAAGCCCATATCTTCACATCCCCTACTGGTGGTGGCCGTAATATCAGTGTTTGGTGAAGGTTCTTCGGATGCAAGTGAATTGAGATTTAAGAAGCTAGTTGGATGGCATAGAACAGAACAGAAGAGCGTTTTGCGACTGCTCTGACATCTAGCCTTGCCACGACTTCCTGAGCTATTTTCGATTGGACGGCTCACAGATCTTTGTTTCAAACTCACATTAATCTATGCGAAAGGAGTTGAGGGTGTTGTGATCTTCAATCAAGTGGTTGCTTTTGCTAGATGTTGTCGTCGGAGGAAGATTAATTTCACGGAAAGTTGGTTCCGGCGAAGCTTGCAATGCGGCACCGCTTGCAATGCGGCACCGCTTGCAATGCGGCACCGCTTGCAATTCCTAGTATATTCAATATCAACACTTGTATAGACACGTGTTCTTCATGCCTTTTGTTTGTAATACATATCATAATTCGCTCTGCGCTTGTAATGTATTTGTGGGCTAAACTCACCCTCTGTAATTGCCCCTTGGGTTTTCATCAAATCAAATGGTTGACAAAAAAAAATGTGTGTATGCGTTTGACTAAACAAGATTATACCTGACTAGATATTAATAATAATTAAAAATATAGTTCTGTATATGATTAGACTAGACAGAAAAAATCTCAGATCTAAACTTGGCTTGCACCTTGTGCGGACTCGAATTGTTATTTTATATGTTTTCATTAGTATTGTGTTATTGTTTTCTTGTATAAAATTTATAAGTATGTTCTGCTATCACATGATTGTTAGTGTTGTAATTTGATACTTCTATTTGCTTTCAAAATACACCTATAGCTTGTGGAGTTTTCGATTTAAAATGTATTTGACGTTTTTTTTTCATATTTTGGTAGTTACACTCTTGTCTGCTAGTGTTCAATAGCTGCAGAAAAAAATTAAAGTTCGTATTGGTATAGTTGTTTTTCAGCCTTAACTTTACTCTTTGATCAAAATTCCTTTGTAAAGATTATATGTTAAATTTGTTTGTTCAAATAAATAACATCCATTCGTTAGTGCCAACTGATGTGGGTGCGGTGGGCAACACAAGTTTTACCCTAGACAAGTTGCAAGTGCACAACAAACGCAGTAGTACTTAAAAATCGAATCCATAGAGATTTGTGTGTTGAGGACTTCTAACTGATGCTAAAAACAATCGTAAACATAATCTAATAAAAATGGGTTTTGGTTTGTCATTAAATCTAATTATGCAGAGAATTAAAAAGCTGGAAATAAAAATCGGTTGAAAATTATATGAAAAACGGTGCTGGGTTCAAGGTTCATAGGGTTCATGTTCTAAAACACAAGGAATTCAGGCAAAGATTTTCTATGACTCTGAAACTAGGATAAACACATGTAAGATTAGCCAACTCTCGTCACCCTAATCATCTAATCACTTGTTCATGGCAATTAACTCTTGCTCTCATGCCAGAACAAAATCATGCTTTGTAGATCGATCAGAATCCATCTCGGCTTACGTATCCTCCGTAGGTAGCTTTCGTCTCCTACGACGGTGACGTCCATAAGATCCAGTTCAGGCAACCCAGATACAACACTCTCGTGGCTCGGATTTAACCTATGATCGGATTCTGGTTGATCAATCCAGAATTACCGCTTAGAGATTTGGATGAATGGGAGAATCATTTTAAAAAATCGAAATCTTTTTTCCTAAAAACCTAGATGTCATTCGAACATGGGGTCCCTTTGGATTATCCTTTCACCCAACTAGGTGACTACTCTGACATGGCTGAGATAGACATCATCATCGGTTTAGAACTAGAAAGAAGAAAAGTAAAGGAACAAAAGTTGCAGAAAACCTTCTCTTATTGAAGACAGAGTAGCGATGAAAAGCTTCTACAGATGCATAAAAATAAAACCTAAAACTACAAATGAGTTCTCTCTCAAGGAGAAGAAAGAGG
Organism: Eutrema salsugineum; assembly: GCF_000478725.1. Taxonomy (NCBI): domain Eukaryota; kingdom Viridiplantae; phylum Streptophyta; class Magnoliopsida; order Brassicales; family Brassicaceae; genus Eutrema; species Eutrema salsugineum. Next base: position 13,733,878 of record NW_006256486.1, read on the forward strand.
CTCCCTTACAAAAGACCTAAAAATGAGTACTTATAGTTTTTCTCCAAGTCTTGGGCGTCTAGGGCTTGTAAATTGGGTGCAGGAAGTGTCTTGGGCCTTAGTTGGGCTTCTGAGGTTCAGACATAGGTCCACCGGAGGTGAAACCTCTTGAGCCGCGGTGGGAAGAAGGCTGGCCGCGGATGAAAGCACCCGTGCTTGACTGGACTTGTGTTGATTGGTCGTTGGATATTATCTGGAGATCTAACCGGTGGATTGCTTTGATTCCAACTGTGTTGGAAAGCTGGTTGTCTCCTCTATAATGTCTCCAAATTTGGGGATGATCAGACGGTGAAAAGGTCTTCATTGGCTGCCAAACTTCTGATGGTCTGAATTTATCCAAAAATGTACTTTTGCTCCAAAATGCATTCCAAAGTTCCAAGTTTCCTGAAAAGCCTTTTAAAAAACTCCAAAACATGGAAAACACTTATAAAACCTTTAAAACTGAGTGAAAACACCTGCATAAGATACTGAAAGTGATTCATAAATGTGGTCAAAATCAGGTGTTATCAACTCCCCCAGACTTAAACCTTTGTTTGTCCTCAAACAAAACCAAAGATCTGAACCTGGAAAAGAGGTTTGAAAATCGCAGGAACTAACAAAATCTTAGAGACCATGTTTCTAAACCAAAGTTAGTCATTATGCTCAAATCAGGGATAGTCTAAAAAATTCTCACCAAAACACATGCATAACTAGTCCGTTGATCCGTCATGCAAAAATCTGGATACTTAAACCTATCTCCCAGTCAACTAGCTCTTAACATTCATTTATAAGTTCCAGTGGTTCTCATCAAAAAGACTTTAGTAAAGCAGTCAAGGCTAGATATTCAAAATGGCTGTTTAGAAGGTGAGGTTCTTAGTGTTTAGGGTTAGCTTTTCTGAAAAGACAAGACATTATGCAAAACAGCAAGAGAGGGTGGAGCTGTTGATATCCACAGTTTCCAATCATATTCTTCTTGCCTTAAGATTCTTGATCTCCTTTCTTCAGGTTCTCCTCATGACTCCCCCAGACTTAGATTTTTGTCCAGGTTTTAAAACCAATGCTCACAAATGAATACTTGTAGCCCTTGCTTCAGATAATTTCGGCCATCCTAGACTCTTTTAGGCTTTTTGTTTTTCTTTTCCTTTCATTTTTTTCTTTTCGAAAGGGAAAAATGCCTTTGGATGTAGAGTCTTAAGGGGCACGAAATGTACCTTTAAGTTCAAGCTTTTTGAGGCACCATTCTACTTTAATAGATTCTTGATGCTCTACTTTCCCAAATTTTTTCAGTCCTTCTCTTGAGTGACTGAAAACCATGTTGTTCCTCTCTCCGGCGTTTTTGCACATATCTGCCAAATGAGCTAAAGAGAGAATGCATGAAGTTTGAAATGATGGTTTTGGGTAAAGGGTGTGGTACCAGCTAAAGATGAACTGGCCATTTAGGACAACAAAGACGGGTAACAATGAGGTGAAGATGTCCTAGATGTGTATCATGATGCCTGCTAAAGCCAATGATGAGAAAATTAGATGTCAATATTATGTTTTAGTGAAATGAGCTAGTCTATCCTAGCAGAAAAAGTCTCAATGAATAGAAATCCTTTTGTGGGAGTTCGTAGTGCAAGTACTCTAGCTACCGCCTAGTCTAGTACTAACCACAAAATAAACTAGCATGTAAAGTCTAGAAGCACATGAGTCTTACTCATCATAGTTTGTGTCAAACATTCCTGAAAAATACTTAAGGTCTTTTAGTAAGCATACAAATTTAAAAATTTGCAAAAAAGATAAGAAACAAAGAAAAATAGATTAGTACGGATAAACATCCTCCCCCAGACTTAAATCACACTGTCCCCAGTGTGAAAAAGTTGGTGAGAAAATGGTGAAATAAAAGCAAGAGCGTCTAAAATAAAAGAAAAGAAAAATGGTGATAGAACCGTGGGTATGATGTGGTGATGGATAGGCGCCTATGTCTCATGGCTGTCATATGTCACTGTGGCAGAGGAGTCATCATCAAACCGGAGGTTCTTCTTCAGTAGCCTCTTCATGTGCCTGTTGATCTTCTCTTGCTTGTCAAGCTTCTTCTTAAAATCTGCAAAGTCTGCATCACTCCTAGTGGATGCGCTAATCTGAGAAGAACTGGCTCTTAATGAAGATGGTGCAGGCTGAAGTCTCCTGCTGTTTGCAGCTACCTCTCTCTTGGCTTTTGCAGCCAGAAATTGCTTCATGGTTAGAGGTAAGAGTGGAAAATATGGTAGGAAGTCGCTAGTCTCTGGTTTCCATCCCGGGTCTGCTCCTTCTCGGAGACGGGGCATTGAATCCGATGGTAGAAGAACCCTGTACTCGGTGGAACTGGTGCAGAACTTGTAAGCAAATTCAACTGGGTCCATCTTGGCTCTGGTGATAGTCTTGTCTCTAGAGAACTGGGAGATATCAAACCAGTCCTCTCTAAGAGGTGTCTCAGCTAAAAAATCAACTCCTGCTGCTATCATAAGCGAAGTAATGATGCTCCCAAAAGCTGGTGAGTAGTCCTGACAATCAGATGTAAGCATCTCATGCTTAACGTTCAATAGATTCCTTGAAATGATACAAGCAAAGCAAAGAAACCTGGGGTGATCTGCGAATGGTAACTGTAGTGTCACCAACTCTGGCTTAAGGACATTCGCTTGGTTGGCTCGCGAAAACACAGTGTGTGCTAGTAGCTTATTCACATAGCGGAGAACAGGATGAGAAAGTAATGATTCCTTGGACCTCCTTTGTCATAAACTCCATAATCCATCAGTTTCCAAAGATCTTCATCTGGATCCTTCTCCAATGCAATCTCATCATAATAAGGCAACTTCAAAGTATCACATATCTCTAAGATGGTAAGAGAGTAGAGATGACCTCCAATAGAGAAGGAGAGTTTGCCATCTAGAGCTCTAGGAGTAGCTCTCTTCTTGTAGCTCAAAGTTGTTGATGCAAGGAACTCCTTGGTGTGGCTCTTATAGGTCTGAAATCTCTACTCCATGAATGATCTCATCCCAAGCCTATCAAGATACCATATTGATATCAAGCATCTCAAGAGCTGAGTAGTCTATTGCTGGAGTTGGCTTGATCTTCAGCTTCTCAAGCTGCGCCAAGTAGTTGATGTCTGGGTCAATGGCTTTACCAACAAACTTCACTTTCGGCCTGGAGGAAGACATGCTTTCCGAGGTACAGATAGCTGAGTGGAGGCTCTTTCAATCTCTCCTGAAAAGATTCTTCTTTGCGCGGTAATGAAGGTGGATAGAGGTTCGTCATCACTCAGTTGTGTCTCGTTTAATGCGTCATATGTCTCCTGTGAATGGGGCTTTTTTGCATGAGAACTCGTCTTGGTTCGAATCAGTCGAACTTGAGAGAGATTCATGACCTGCAAAAACGAGATTCTCGAGACAAAGAGTAAATCAAGCTGCTTTGGTATCGATTTTTATGATCAAGGTGTTCATGGAGTTATCACAAACACATTCACATGACAAACAAGCTGTAAATGCATCAAACATTGCAAAATCTAAGAATTTCTGGTCAAGTTCGATATATTGATGTTCAACACATGAGATTTCTAAATCAAGATGATGTTAATGCTCACTCACATGTAATCTAATCTGGTTTTCTATCAACAAGAACCAAACAATCCAGATTTGCAAAGCTGAATCAAACAGATCTCCAAATTTCGATTTGCTCAAAGTCTCAAATCTCAGATTTTCGAAAATTTAAAATCTCTATGGTCTAAGTGTTTAATCATGAAATTAAACTACCCAGTAGTCTAGTCTTAAGTTCAAAGACAATCTCCAATCATCCTAAGGTGAATTTCTATTCATTCTAAGAAAACCCTAAGTTTGAGTTCTTAAGAAAAAGTGAGAAATTTGGTACCATACCTTTGGTGAAAGTGTTATGTGATGATAGATTTGGAATCTCCTTTGAAAAAAAGTGAGACAGATTCGAAAATTTCAAGCAAGTGTGTCAAGTTTGAAATCTGGTCTTTTCTCAAAATCTCCAAGCTTGTTGGGGAAGATAAAGAGAAAGACTTTTTTGATCTTTTAAATCCTCTTTTTCTTTTTAAAAGGCGTTTTTCTTAAGAAAAATTTATTTTTAAAAGTTTAGAAGACTTTCCTTGGTGTGTTTAGCACGAAAATTATGCTTCGGGAACTTTCCGGTTCAATCCCGGAATAAGTCAGGATTTTGAAGTTTCGGTTCACGGGAATTTGGGAAAACAAACCTGGGAGCAAAACCAAGCCCAGCCGCGAGTCAGGTGTGCGTGGCCCCGGCAAAGGCCGGTTTGGTCGTGGCCGAGGGACGTGGGCCGCAATAAATGATGGTCCGGCCGCGGCTGAATTGATCGCGACAGCAGAAATTGCTTCCCGGGGGTTCCCGGTTTCTCCCTTTTTCCTGTTTCCTCCTCCTATCTTTTTGTATTTTCTGGTTTTTTTTTAATGTTTTTGGTTTTTTATGGGTTTTATGAAAGCTTGAAATGCATAAAAAGAAAATAAAAAAAATCAAATAGAAAAGAAATAAAAGGAAAATAAAATCATACCAAATGGGTTGCCTCCCATTAAGCGCTTTTGTTTAAAGTATTTTAGCTAGACTCTTGGCAGGATTAGGATTGAGAAAAAGAGGTAGGATCTCTCGAAGTAAGAGTCCTTGGGATCCTTAGGCTGAACTTTGGATCTCCTTCATCTTAAATCACAATCTCTTTTCCTTTCTTAAAGATTTTTGCATCTTTGAAGACATGTCTTGTCCTCTCAACAATTTCTTCAAGATTTTTCTCTTTCTCCTTGATGATGTCTGGTGGCACCACTATCTTGATCTTCTCAAATTTCCTGGATGCAAGTGCTTTTAGTTTCTTTTTGTCATCCAACATCTTCTCTTTGCTCTTATCCTTGCGGTTTGGAGCTTGATCCGGTGTGGTCTTATATAACTTTTTTCCTGTCCACATTTAAGAAAACTAAACAGCAATTTGCATGGTCAATAACAGCACCTACAATAGCTAAGAATGGGCGACCAAATATCAAGGGTCTTTCTTTGTATTTGTCCATCTCTAATACTTGGAAATCGGTTGGGATAATTTTGTTTCCAATGACCAGTGGCAAGTCCTGGATCATTCAATTTGTCCTCTTTTGAGATGAATCACCAAAGATTATCCTTACTGGAGATGAGACAAATGTTCTTATACCAAATCTCTCAGTAACAGATTTTGACATAACATTCACATTAGCACCAGAACCACAAAAACAATCTGAAAATTCAATTCCAGAAATTGAACTAATGAAAGAAAAACGCCCTGGATCCTTAGACTTTTTGAGTCTTTGGTTAGGCAAGCATTTGGGTACCTTAATCAGAATGACTTGGCTTATCTCATGCTCGGTTTTAGATTCCTTCATGAGAGGTGTCAAATTTTCATTAGTCTGCGACAGGTTCTTCTTCCAAAACTGCTATCATAGCATTGCAAAACTTCTTTGGATTATCTTCCACTCTTTCTGGTAAGACTCCTGGTTGTCTCTTCATTGAATCTGTAGTCTGGCCTATCTAATGTTCCAACTTCTTGACATGGATTGCAAGAGATTCAAACTTCCCATTCAAGTCATTGTACATACAATCGATCCTCACTCCCATTTCCGTGATTGACTTCTCATTGCCTTGAGTTGTCTGCATCATAGTTTGTTCAAGCGATTTTACTTGGTTGCTTAGCTGGGAAAGGGTTGCTTCTAATGAGCTGGTATGTGCTTGTTGAAGATTGAAAGGTGGTCTTTGTTGGAAGTTTCCTCCTCCATAGTTCCCATTTTGGAACTTGTTTGGAAATTTCCTTTTCTACTGCGGATAAGGCTGGTTCTCGGCTCCTTGATTCCTGTATGAGAGATTGTTAAAGTTGGCACCAGCATTCCTGAAGTTGTTGTTGAAAGTTGGGCTGAATCAGTTATGGTATGCCGGAGCTCCCATGAAATTGATTTCTTCTTCTTGGTACATGTCATCTTCTTCATATCTTCCATCTTCTTCATTTCCTGCAAAAGTATCACAAGCATGTATATTTTTATTTTGAGACTTAAGAAGTTGACTTACCATGCTTTTTAGCTCAGCGATCTCCCTTAATTCATGACTAGTGATAGTCTTCTTGATCTGTCATACTCAGGGTTGTTGTTGCTGTTAGCTACAACTAGATTTTCAATGAGTGCTCTCCCTTGTGGTATGGTTTTCGAACTGAAATCTCCATTGCTGACAGTGTCAAGAGAAAGTTGATACTTCTTCTGTAATCCTCTGTAAAAGGTGCTTAGCAGGTTTGCTCCAGAGAAACCATGATGAAGGCAGTCTCTCTCATACTCTTTGAATCGCTCCCAGGCTTCATAGAATGATTCTATTGGGGCCTTGTTGGAAACTTTGTATCTTGTTTCTCAGCTGGTTCGATCTTGACTTGGTGTAGAAGTGGTTCAAAAAAGCTGACTTGCATTCTTCCCATGAAGTAATAGAACCAGATGGCATAGGTTAAAACCATCTACAAGCTTTTCACTTAGAGAGAAAGGAAAGAGCTTACACTTCACATAGTCTACAGTTTCTGGAGTTGTTCTCACCATCCCAGGTATTTCTTCAAAAAGATCAATGTGGTCCATGGGATGCTCAGTAGAGATTCCACAGAATTGATTCTGTTTCACCAAAGAGACAATCTGAGGTTTTATCTAATGATCTCCTATTGGAACAGGAATTTGAATAGCTGATCTGTTTTGGAAGTGATGGTGAGGTGCATCGAAATCGGCAATGAGTATATTCTGAGGCTGTCTTCTCGCAGGATTGGCAAGCTGTATGGGTCGATTGGCTTCTCTTCATTAGGTGAAACAATGTTTTCATCATTCTTTCTTTCTTTTGGATAGACCTGGTATTGTCTTCTTCGGTTATCAGCGGCTGGAGCGGCATTTGCAGGGACTCGGTTTCCCTCTTCATCGAGTTGTGGCTAGCCATCTATTTCATGGGCAGCATCTAGGTCATCACCATGAATAGAATCATGGTTATCATCTCCAATGTGATCCTCCTGATCACGGTTTAAAAGATCTTCCGGATGGGCATTCAGATTGGCCATCTTGAGCGTTCTTCGTCTGAGTTTCCTAAGTGCTCTTTCGTGTTTGTCAATCTCGTCTAAGGGCAATACGATGTCGTCAGGATTTCTCCTAGTTTTCATGCACCTGTGAGCAAAGAAAGCAAAGATAAAAAGAGAAGTTAGAAAATCTCCAGCAAAACTCAAAAATCTTGAGGTTTAAGATTGAAATTAGATTAAGAAATCAAGTCAACAACGACAAATCCCCAGCAACGGCGCCAAAAACTTGATGTGGGTGCAGTGGCCAACACAAGTTTTACCCTAGACAAGCTGTAAGTGCACAGCAAACGCAGTAGTACTTAGAGATCGAATCCACAGGGAGAAGAAAGAGGCTCCCTTACAAAAGATCTAAAAATGAGTATTTATAGTTTTTCTCCAAGTCTTGGGCGTCTAGGGCTTGTAAATTAGGTGCAGGAAGTGTCTTGGGCCTTAGTTGGGCTCCTGAGGTTTGGACATAGGTCCACCGGGGGTGAAACCTCTTGAGTCGCGGTGGGAAGAAGGCTGGCCGCAGGTGAAAGCACCGTGCTTGACTGAACTTGTGTTGATCGGCCGTTGGATATTATCTGGAGATCTAATTGGTGGATTGCTTTAATTTCAAATGTGTTGGAAATCTGGTTGTGTCCTCTATAATGTCTCCAAATTTGGAGATAATCAGACGGTGAGAAGGTCTTAATTGGTTGCTAAACTTTTGACGGCCTGAATTTATCCAAAAATGTTATTTTGCTCCAAAATGCACTCCAAAGTCCCAAGTTTCCTGAAAAGCTCCAAAACATGGAAAACACTTATAAAATCTTTAAAACTGAGTGAAAATACCTGCATAAGAAACTGAAAGGGATCGATAAAAGTAGTCAAAATCAGGTGTTATCACCAACCAATGTCTGTTAAACAAAGAAATATGTAAAAGAGTGCAACGCATTACTTTAATTCAGAAATCGATATAAAAGTGACAAGTATCTCTAAACAGAAATCATTATAAAGAATGAAAACAAAAAGGATTTTTTATAGTTTTTGTAAACATGTCGATTAAGCACTAATTTTTAGCATAAACTTTCTTGTAGAGAAAATTCATTGTTTTCCTTTGTGGTACTTCTTTCTTGTCGGTAATAAGTATTTTCAAACTTTTTCCTGATGTTACTCTTGAATTAACAACATAGAGCTGACTGTGAGAGAATACAAGTTTGGGTTGTAGAAAACTATGGGGAAGTATAAAAGAAAGAGTTGTAGAACAAAGAGAATAGAGAGAAATTGTATATTATTTCTCTTAATCTGATTTGTACAAGGAAATACAAATATATAGAGAATAAAACTAGCTGTTACAATAATAAATGAGAAGATGTGCATGAAGGAGAAAGAATAAGATTTGAATTTCGTCCCTTATGTGTGTAGGAGAGAGAGGAGCCTGTTGCATTTAATTCTGGGTGACATAATAAATACAGAGTTGAATGGACCAAAGATGTTGCCTCATTAAAAACCTTACCAGGAAAACTCAATGGAAAAAACCATGGATAAGGGAAAAAGAGTGCAATAGTCACATTCCAACATTCCCCCTCAAGCTTAGCTGGTGTAGATCAATTAAGCCAAGCTTGCCTTGAATGAAGTTGCACACCTTTGAATTAGCTGCCTTGGTAAAGATATCCGCAAGTTCATCAGGACTCTTAGTGTAAGCTGGGCAGATGATCTCGGGTTCAACCTTCTCACGAATATGATGGCAGTCTACTTCTATGTGTTTGGTGCGCTCATGAAACACAGAGTTGGAGGCAATGTGAATCGCAGCTTGATTATCACAATGCATAATGATAGGCTGCATCACAATGCATAATGATAGGCTGCAGTGTCTTAACTCCAAGGTCCAATAGCAATGCTTTAAGCAAAATGAGCATATCCGTAGTGTCAGCCATAGACCGGTACTCAGCTTCAGTGCTTGATCTTGACACAAACTTTTGCTTCTTGCTTCTCCAAGTGACCAAGTTACCACCAACGAATTTTCAATAGCCTCCGGTTGATTTCCTGTCTGTTTTGTCTCCAGTCCAATCAGCATCACAATAACCAATAATTTCAGTATGGCCATTCTTCTGCATCCAAATGCCTTTGTCATGAGTTCCCTTCAAGTACTTTAGGATTCTCAACCATATTCCAGTGGTAGGTTGTTGGAGCTTGCATGTGTTGGCTGACCTGGTTCACAGAAAAACATAAATCAGGACGAGTAATTGTCAGATAAATGAGATTACCCACAATTCTTCGGTATTGTCCGATGTTGTCATAGGGTTCTCCTTCAGGTTCCCCCTCTCGAGAGTCTTTGTACTTCTCTTTGATCAGGCTCCAAGCTTTCCTGTTTCACTCAAAAGATCAAGTGTGTACTTTCTTTGAGATAGAAATAGTCATTCATTAGAACTTTATACTTCTATGCCAAGAAAGTATTGTAGTTCACCCAAGTCTTTAATATCAAAGGCAGATTTAAGAGCAGACTTGGTATTTTGAATACCTTCTTTGTCATTGCCCGAAATAATGATATCATCAACATAAATAAGGACAATGACAATACCTGTTTCCCCCCTGAACTGTTAAAAGCGAATGATCAGCTTCTGGCCTTTTAAAGCCATTTCCAATGAGGGTTATGCTGAGTTTGTGATACCAAGCACGTGGAGATTGTTTCAGACCATCTATCGCCTTTTTGAGCTTGAGAACTTTTCCTTCTTCAATCTCAATTCCAGGAGGGGGTCTCATATAAACTTCTTCTTCGAGTTCACCTTGAAGGAATGCATTTTTGACATTCATTTGCCATAAATCCCAAGAGAGGTTAGTAGCAAGGGAAATAAGGACTCTTACTGTATGGAGTTTGGCAATAGGCACAAAGGTATCCTTATAGTCTTCTTCATATGTTTGTGTGAAGCCTTTAGCCACCAAGCAAGCTTTGTGCCTTTCGATCTCTCATTACTGTGATATTTGATTGTGAAAACCCATTTGGAGCCAACTGGTTTCTTTTCTTTTGGAAGATCAACCACATCCCAAGTGTTATTTTTTTCATGGCTCTATGTTCTGCATTTACGGCCTCTGTCCACACCTCACTATCCTTTGCTTACTCATACGTCTGAGGGATCGCAACTTGGTCAATTTTGCTAACAAAATCTTGATGATCATCAGGAAGGTTAGCCAAAGAACAATAATCTTGAATAGGATGAGCAGCAGTAGAGGCAAGATTATTATAGCTAGTAAACACGAGTATTAACCCAGTTTGAGGGATCATTCTTGATCCTGGTGCTTCTTCAAAGTACAGGAGGAGAGTCATTTTCATGAATGGCTGTTCAACGTTTTGAATATCATCATATGCATCAGAATCCTGTTCAACATTGTCACCAGTGTCATCTTGATCGTCAGGATCAGTCAAGGTTTCATTGTCTTCGTGAGAGTTGGCATCTTCATAGGAGTCTTTGGATGGATCCTCATTCTGGTCTGGAATGTCATTATGATCTGGAACTGTTGCTTGTTCCCCCCTTCCTGATTCATCATCATCAGGTTTGACCTCAGGTACACCATGCTGATGTTCCTCTTCAGATTATGGTGCAGGTGTAGGCTGAACAGCTTCAGCTTCCTTTGGCAAGTTGAGATTGTCGAGGAGAAGCTTCAGAGAGCAAGGTTGGAGTGAGAAGAAGTCAAATCCTTTAGCTTGCTCCAATTCTTTTCTTCATAAAACCTTGTATCCTCATCGAATTTGATATCAGGAGATACGTAGATCTTCCTGGTTTCTGGATTGTAAGACCATCTCCAACGCAGGGTTCAGGAGAGGTTCATAGAGAATCTTTTGATTAAAAATAAATCAGAAATAAAAGAAAAGCGATGAACCGGTTCTTTGGGAAGGATTTCAAGAGCCCACTTTTGGAAGGGTTCATCAGCCACGTGTCAGCAATCTATTAGTGAGACGTTTTTTTTGGGACGCTCTCTCTCTCTCTTCTCAAATTTCTCTGTTCTTTGTATCGTCTTCTTCGTAGAGCAATAAGAAAAAGATTCCTGAGAGAAACCTTCAAACCTAATCAGCTGAAGCCAAATCGAGATGCTTAACTTTGCGATTGCGAAGAGATTTGTTCACTGTGACGCAACAAAAATATGGCCTTTCTTGTTCGGTTTTGCGTAGATAAACATACATATTAACAAACTTTATTAAAATTTCCATGATTTTTGAGGTTCTCAAAGTCTGATTCTTATGTGTGGATCTATTCGTAGGTGTGAACTGAGAGGCAATGGCAGGAGGTGAGAGGAGACGCAGAAGAAAGGTATAATTAAGCAAGCTTTTCACATTAACATTTGCTAAAACTTGTTTCAAGCCAGAGACCATTCACGTATTGGACGACCTGGTTTCTCTCGTGTGGTTTACTGCAACCAACCTGATTCTCCTGAAGCTGCTGATTCAAGAAATTACTGCATCAAATTGACATCTTGTCTTTCACTCCTCTTGCGCCTTATACCGCTGTGAGCGCCATTGTTCCTCTAACTTTTGTCATTGATTGATTAGATGATCTTATTAGGATGCTCTGCGTTGAAACATGTTTTGTTGTTATCTTGTTTTGAATCTCTAGTTTTAGGTTGGATTACTGAGTTCTGAAATGGGAATTCTTTCTAGCAACTTTAATCAGAAAGGCGATCATCAAAACTCACATACAGGTGTGATGTCTCATAGATTCGTTTTTTACTCTCTGGACCTGTCTAACACCTAAACGGTTATTAACTTTGTTTCTTCTGTGTTTGTTTTTTTATTTACAACGAAGACGGTCTTTTCCGTTGTAAAAAAGAAGAAAGAATGTAGCAATGTGCCCCAGTTTTAGTGAATGAAGCCATTTTACTTGGTTTCATAATATTCTTCTTTTGTTGTAAAAGAGACAACTGTGGTAATTTAATTGTAATCTCCTTGGCAATGGATTATCCAGCTGTTTTGTTATCAATAATGCAGCTCTCTGCAGCTTTTTGGTCCCTATTTAGTTCTTGTTCTTGCACTTTCGTGATTCACGATCAAGAACTTCTCTGCAGGTAGCCATCGGTTCTGTAGAATATCCAAACCAGCTCGCAGTTAAAAGCGCCATGATTAAGCAGTTATTGAAAGACTTCAAGGTGGCTCATGTTAGCAGTCTCCAGCTTAGGAGAAGAGAGGAGAACGAAAGAGCCTTGGGACAAAGAAGTAGAAGGTAAGGTACTTATTCAACCCTTAAAATCCCGTTTTAGATATTACATTGGATTTTTTTTTTTGTCTTAGCTATTGTCTCTTGCAGTAGTGGTACACCACATCCATTATTTTAATAGATGTTTTCAACCTCTAATCCATAGACTTAAGAGTTTTAATCTCAAATGTTTCTCAACATTATGATCTCCTAAACCCTCTCCTTCATCATCTTCTCATGGAAACATCGTTTCCTTTAAGCAGGCTTGTAGGAAAAAGTCTCTGAGCAGAGTTTCATCTTCCCTCCAAACCAAGGTGCGAAACCTCTCAAGTCATTGTGTTAAACCATGGCAAACATTACATCATTAGTTCTTGCAAAACAGCTACTCCTTTCACTTTTATGACGAGCTTAATGATCCAAATGTTCTTTTTTGTTTGTTTTGCTTCAGTGATTGCAAGTGACCAAGCTTTAAATACAGGACATGCAGATATGCTCTTGTATTTTTTTTTTTTAAACATGTCGGTCTTTGGCTACGGATTCATGTAAGGGTTTTACAAGCTTGAGTAATAAATTGTTTACGTTGGTTTTACTTTTTTGTCAAATAAGAATCAAATAGTGAACAAAATAAATCATGAAGAGGTTCAGCATTGGAGGAAGAAAAAAGAATAGAGTTCTAAACTATTCATTACTCAAAAAAAAAATATTATAATATTCCTATGAACCCCATGAAGGGGTTTAGCATTGGAGATGCTCTAACATTTGTAGCCTTTCTGAGTTGTGGAGTACCAACAAATATGCACTTTATGCTTTTTGGCTGAAGTTTGTTTCTTTGATCATCTGGAACATGAACATAACAAACATAACCAAAAACTTTTAGAAAATCAACAGGTGGTTTAATTTTGTTGAGTACTTCATATGGTGAAATGTCCTTAAGACATTTGGTTGGAAGACGATTGATTAGATAACAGGCGGTTGAAACAGCATCACCCCAGAAGTGTTTTGGAACATTTTTGTGGAACATCATAGTCCTTGCTACTTCCATCAGAAGACGGTTTTTGCGCGCAGCTACACCATTCTGTTGGGGAGTGTAAGGACAAGAAGTCTGGTGCACGATTGATAACACCGTATTTTGACCACTTTTATGGATCGTTTAGAAATATTTTTTCTATGTTTTTAATTGCTTTTAAGTACTTTTATCACGTTTTTCTAGTATTTTTAGTTCCAAAACTCTTTTCAGGTAACTTAGAGAAAAGCTTAACAAAATGGATAGAAAACCAGATTTCAGCTCAGAGTCAAACCGTCAGAAGTTCACCCTTGATTGAAGGCCTTCTCACCGTCTGATCCAGCTCAAATTTAGAGATCTTAAAGATGGAAGTATCAGCTTTCCAGCACACTTTACAGCTTGGCAATCCAACTGTTCAATCAAAAGATACGCGAAGAGCAAGATGTCCCGTAAACCAGCCGGCAAGCAATTCCACCCGCGGCCAACATGCCATCTCCCGCGGTCAGAAGCATCCCGACCGCGGCCAGCAGTCCATTCCCCGCAGTCACAGTCCTCTCGACCGCGGCAAGCCAACTCCGAGCCGAAAAGCCCATTTCTGAAGCCCACAATGATTCCCTCATTTGGAGAAACCCTAAGTGACTTCCTAAGCACTATAAATACATGTTTTAGGAACCCTAATCGATGATCTCAGAAAAAAGAACCGAATTATTACTTCATACTTTTATTGTTTTTGCTTTAGCTTTTAGGGAGAGAGAGATTTGTCTCTTGAACCCTTGTTCTTTCTTTCTCAATTTCGGTTTCTATTCTACTTCTTAATACTATGTCTTTGATTTCGTTCATCATGTCTGAGTAGTTTTATTGTTGGGATTAAGAGATTTTTTGATGGGGATTTATATGTTCGATGAGGATTCCATGAGCTTTTGAGCCGAATCTTAGAACTTTTTCTTCTGAATTCGTTTTTACTGCATGAGAGTAGCGTCATGAACTACAATCTGATCCAGATGCTTGGTGACACGAAAGTGTTCATCCGGTGTCAGATCTAGTTTGGGAGAGCAAAACAACCATAAGAGTTGAAACCTACCTATGGGCGATTTGTGAATGCTGACGAGTCTTAAACATAATGCATCTCTTCTCTTCCAGGGCCAGAGTGGAAACCTACTGGTCAGGGTTGAGAGATAGTTGTCTATGATCATGACAGTGGCGTATTCATACGTCCGTGACTCCAGTTCGAAAAGTTTAAGCTAAGATCTTATCAAATTTACTCTCTAGCAATGTTTTGAATCGTTCGTACCCCTGAGAAAACTTCCCTGAAGCCCAACGCCCTCTTTCCTATAGATTCACACCGTTTTTATTTCAAGCTTTAGTTCAATATTCTCATTCCTTTTTAGTTAATTTTCATTTAAGCAATTAGAATATCCATTTTTCTCATTTTTATTCATTTTCGTTAAGTTTAGTTATTAGGCCATTTAATTCCCGTAGTTTCTTTTTAGATTTCGTTTTTACATTTTAAACACACCACCAAAACCCCCACAAAACCGTTTGGTTCTAAACTTCCTTACTTTATATTTCTTTCAAAGGCTTTTGCAGGAAAAGATCCTCCTTCCCTGTGGATTCGATCCCTAAATAGTACAATCGATCAACTGTGCACTTGTGGCTATTGATTTCATTTAGGGTAAAACTTGACAACCCTCAACACACACCACATCAACGATCCCATGTTTAGCTGCGAAGGCTTTGAACTCATTACGGGTGTATTCACCTCCATTGTCAGTCCGCAAGGTCTTGATCTTAGCACTGTATTGAGTTGAAATAAATCTGTAAAACATGTTATAATGACGTTTTTATAATCATTGTACTTTCGAATTAATATGAATAGACAGGTTAGAATAATTTTTTTTTAATCACGGTCATATATATACTACAAAAAATAAACTAATAGAAACAAATTATATATAAACAGAAAAATGAATATATCACTTCTTAGAAAATTATCTATAAACAAAAAAAAAATACAAATTATATTACAAAATTTGATAAATTATAAATAGTTTCCGTGCAGATACACATGATAGAATCTAGTCATATATATTATAAACGAAGTAAAATTTTGATTTAAAACTCTCTCATTCAATCTCAGGGTGGCTAGTTACCCTTTACTTCATCTTAAATTTGTTTAATTTTTTTAAAGTAAAAAATAGAAAAAAATTGTTTAAATCTAAAATCTAAAATCACAATTAAATATAAGTTGTAATAGTAAAAAAATTCTAAAATTCACGATTTTATCTGAATCTGAATTTTGTTATATCATTAGCCTATATATATACCACATACATTGACAACAACCTCCTACTTTTTTCCTGAGTACTAACGTATTAGGTTTAGCTCTTGTTCTTGCTTTTTTATCCTCTCCCTTTTTTACACATTCGATATGGAACTAATTAGTTTCTTTGAAAAAATTATAGGGGTGTGCTTGTTTGTTGGCATCAAAATTTGATTGTGTAGTTAGACTCTTCTAATGAGATCTCCAGATATGTGTTTGATTTTGTGATATAGATTACCATATTATAATATAGATTATCGGTTTAATTATCCTCTCTTTCATTATATTATATATGATTTAGGGTTACAACATATTTTCTAACTCTTATTACTTAAACAAAGGCATATATCAGCCTGCGAATCGGCATGGAGGTCTCTTGCTTTACGTAGGCATAAAAGCAAATTACAAACTTGGATGGAATGCAATCAGCTTTATCACGAAGGAAGGAGATTGACAGATCCTGAATTTCCTTCAAAGTGGCTTTGGGATCCAAAGCAAAGGAAGTGGCGACCCAATCTCTGATTTTTAAAACATTCCCTTAGACTATAAAGTTCATTGAATTCCATATTATTTAGTGCTTGAGTTATTTAGGACCATATGTTATATTCAGTTTCCTTTTATGAATTCCATCTTATTTAGTGCTTGAGTTATTTAGGACCATATGTTATTCCTTTTGTGTATTCCACCTTATTTAGTGCTATTTAGTGCTAATTGAGTTATTCATTGTTACTTGCCCTTCAAATATTTGAAAGATTTCCCAAGTATTCAAAACGGAAAATACGATAAAACTGTTCTCATAGGTTACTGTTTGATATTTAATCTTCCTTTAAATTTTAAAAAAGAAAAATATGAATCTGTAATATTGATACTTTTTTATTTGTATTCAGACGTCGTAGGTCAAATTGTTAGTCTTACCTCTTCAGATGTTTTGGCTAAAGGCAAAAAAACTAAAAAGTTGGATGTGGTGTTACGTGATCCTGTGTAAGTTTCATAATATTTTAATTTTGGGAAAACCTTATGATAGTTTGTTTGACAGAATTTCCCACCACATTGATCGACACTTAACTTGTTCTCTATGGGGATATTTCGGGGATCCAGTTTCAGAATATGTTGCCAAAAACAGTTCATCTGTGGTTATTTGTGTCGTCATATTGGGATGTGTTTCGAAATGGCAAGGTATACTAGCCTTATATTGTTTTTTTACATCGTCAATTTTTAGGGTTTTTCATCTTTATAATGGAATACAAATTTAAAAAATGTTGTACAGGTGTTTACAGTATATCAAACGCCTTTAACGCAACAAAATTTCTCCTAGATCCACTATCCCAACAGTGTCAGGATTTCAGATCCTTGTGTGAGTTTTATTGGTTCACCTTGTGTTTATACAGTTCATCTAATTTCTGTAAAACTATTTTATTGGTTAATTATAAAATTTGATGATATTTATATATATATTTAGGTTGCCTCAAGACAATTTGTTAATCAATAGTAATCAAAGTTCGCCCTCAACGATAACCAATACCGACTCTTGGCATGATGAGTTCTTTGCAAAAAAATCCAAGAAAAACCATTCATAGAAATATCTATGCCACTGAGGTACTATTTGTTCATTTGTTATAGTATTAAGGATTGAAAAACGTTAATTGTTAGTTTTAAAATAATTCTATTTAGGCCATTAAGTGTGTCCTTCCTGCGAAGGTGGAAAGTGTCGAGTATAATCCCCAATGGTATTATATTGCTTGCCCAACCTGCAATAAAACAGTACATCCAGTTGAAAACGAATCTGACGATGGGAGTCCTCCTCTGTTTGATTGTAGTAAGTGTGATAAGCTTGTTTCTGCTATAGCTAGGTACGTATTTTTTACTTCAAAAGTTATTCAAAATTAAAAAAAAATTATAGCTTTATATGATCCTACTAATGTTTCTGTAGATATAAGCTTGTCCTTCGTGTTATTGATGACTCGGAAGAACAATTGAGGTTTATATTCTTTGAACCAGTTGCAAGTGCCTTTTTACGTAACTCCGCCGATATGTTAGCTAATGAAGTTGCTGGGGTAATTTACACTTTTACATACTTTTACATTTTCAAGAATTTTTATAAGTTTAATAAGTTTTTATGCCTTATGTTTTTAACAGCAACCACCCTCCGTTTTGCCTCAAGCTCTAGCCGCTCTGGTCGGAAAACGTGTTCTTTTTAAAACTGGTATATCTCCTAACAACCTGAAGAGCACCAAAGCATCTTACAGAGTCGAGATAATTATTGATGATGAGGACATGCTTGCAGAGTTTGATGATTATTCTTTACCAGCGGTATGTTATCAATAGTACTTTCATTATATATTCAAATGTAATTTATTAAAACAAAATGATTCAACCTTTTACAGATTTTCTGTATTTAGCCGGTGAAAGTTGTTGATGAACTACAAATATCAAATGATGGTCCGGTCATGACGCCACCGTTGGTTGGAAGAGGGACTCTGATTTGGATATTCAAACACCCGAAACTAATGAGAAGGATGGGAGTGATAAGCGGGGAAGGATAACTACTATTCAGAAGTGAATTTTTCAAGCGTTTTAATTTTTAAAAAGGTGTTTTGGATTTAGTTTAGATTTTAAAAAATTAGGGTTTTAAATTCTTTACAATTATTACATTCTTCAGGTTTTGGAAGTTTTACTTTAGTTTCGCTGTTCTTCGATAAGTGACATTGATTTATTACTTTTGAATTGGACAAATCATTAAACAAACGATATTTGTGATCACACATTACAAGATAATTATATTCTCTTATTACGTATGCGGAAGTTTTACAGCTATTCTTTGGGTATAATGGCTGTTGAGCATAAATAAGTAGATGCATTTGGGTAAATACAAAAAGCGAAAGCACCACGAAAACATAAGGAGCTAAACACTAGAGATTATATTAGAAAAAAATTTATAGACATGATGTCGAAAATATCAGTAGCCATAGTTAGGGTAAATTCTCTTGCGTAACGGACCCCTATTTATTTGTTACGACTTATTTTAGGAGAATAACGAAATATCTACATTAACTGTACATCGGATTGAAAAATATTTGAAATATATATATATATATATATATATATATATCCAAATAATTGCAAACCTTAGGTTGAATATTCTATGGTATTTAATCATACGTTTACAAACCGGTGCAATATGTAATCTATAAAACAGTTATTATCATTATCTACCTAAACTAAATTAAAAAAAAAAAACAAATATATCAAAGAAAATTTATATCTACCTTTGATGATGATATATAAAAGATTCCTTAAATCTTCAAATCTTATCTACTTAAAAAGTTTAACTTGCGGCGAACTATTAATGCAGAATTATTTAAGCTGCCAAATCCTATATATGCATTTCAAGTATGCATTTAGCTCCAAACATCATCATGGATTATTATCTGACTCTTGATCATATTAATACCAAACGGTCCTGTCGTCGTATCATTGTTAGGGTATTAAGAAAGTGGGAATCAACATGCCCTATTAATGAAAATCGCTCAAAGGGAAATAATTTGCTTCTAATCGATCACAAGGTACCGTTTTACCTTCTTTCATTATAAAGTAGTGGGACACTGTTTATTCATATTATTTACGATTCAAAAAAATTGAGGTTATATAATGATGTTGTTAACCATATACACATGAGAATACTATTCAAGCCATGGTCCATGGGTCCTTACTACCAATGTTTGGAAGCTGTTTAAGTGAAGGAAACATTATAGAGGTTATGAATTTTGGCGTTCATAATAACCGTAGTTCATATCTGATTTCGGATAACAGATACATTATAGTGTTCACTGAGAGAACCATGGTATCTTCTTTTGTTCTAGAATTAAGCACGATTCCATGTGAGAATATATATGAAATTGTTCAGCCGATTTATGAGACTTAAAATGTTAAACACAAACCCATTTTTAGTTTTCACGGGTTAATGCAAGTTGCAGTAATATTAAAAATGACAACTACACGCATATCTGAGTTTAAAAGTATATTGATCAGGGAAGGATTTTCAATGATAAACTTGATCTCGACAAAGTCTAACTCGATCCGGGAAGAATATTCTCGAATAAACTCGAACAGGACAGAGTTTTACTCAATCCGGACAGAGATTTACTCAAACCGAGAAGGATTTTCTTGGATAAACTTGATCCGGACAAAGTTTAACTTCATCCGGGAAGGGTTTGCTCGAATAAACTCGGTCCAAACAAAGTAAAACTCAATCTGGGAAGGATTTTCTAGGATAAGCTTGATCCGGACAAAGTTTAACTCAATCTGTGAAGAATTTTTTCGGATAAACTCGATCCGGATAGAGTTTTACTCAATACAGGAAGGATTTTCTCGGATAAACTCGATCCTATCGGGAATGATTTTCTGGAATAAACTCGATCCCGACAAAGTTAAACTCGATCAGGGAAGAATTTTCTTATCGTAACTTCAACCGGGAAGTACTTCTCATACAAACTAGGTCCGAACAAAGTTTAACTAGATCAGGGAAGGATTTACTAGGATAAACTTTATCCGGACAAAGTCTAACTCGATCCAGGAAGGATTTTCTCGGATAAACTCGTACAAGACAGAGATTTACTCAACGCGGAAAAGATTTTCACGGATAAACTCGATCCGGACAGAGTTTTACTCGAACGGGGAAGGGTTTTTTTGGTTAAGCTCGATCCAGACAAAGTTTAACTCGATTCAGAAAGGATTTACTCATCGTAACTTCAACCAGGAAGAATAATCACGGATAATAAATACTTAAAAGTATTGATAATAAATTCATAAAATACTTAAAATATTAACGTGGACGACACACATAAACCAAACTACACAGAGTTCAAATTGTTTTACATACAACATACAAAGTTTAAGGATGAAATCCAACTGACAAAAGAAGTTTAACTCAAGTTAAACCTTTTCCGGATCCGGAATCTATTGACATACAATAACATAAGTGTGGGCTATATTGCATAGGAAATGTATATGTTCCAAAATGTAAGAACTAATTTAATACGTCCTTAATTTAAAGAAAACACTCCTCCTGCGCGAGTCGCAGGCTATCCACCTAATATAGATTATACGGTAAAGTTTTACTAAAGTAAAATAAATACCATATAGAAGAGAACATAAGAGAGAATTTATTTTAGATAATCACAAATCTTAGATTATCACAAATCTTAGATTATCACGAATCTATATTAATATAACGAATGAAAATGCTAACAGCTTTGACACCAAGAACGGCTAGTACAAGATCAATAATACAAGAGAGATTCACTGATAAGAGGGCAAAAAAGCAAGATCAACAACGTTCTCGTCTCTGTAAATAAACTTTCCTTGTTCCTTCAGTTTATCACTGTGTGTACCTAATACAAATTGAAGAATTTGTTTGTTGACATTGTTTTTTTGCTTCTTTTAGCAATGGGGACTCCTGCAAATATCCAAAGAGATGCTGATGCTGCTCCATCATAATCACAATTTCCTCAAGGACAATTCTCTGCTACTCCTGATTCTGCTAATGCCCCACGACCAAATTCTCCCAGTAATAAATCTATTCACTTTAATTTTCCCTCTGTTTCTATCTTTTTGCCTTCCGTTAATCTCAAACCGTGTGTTCTTTGTTTTGTCTGTGTTTGACTTCTTATAGCAACCGATTTTTGGAACGACCTTTTGACTACTTTGGCTCAGATTAATAGCCAATTGGCTCAGATTAATAGCCATTTGGCTCAGATTAATAGCCATTTGGCTCAGATTAATAGCCGTTTGGCTCAGATTAATAGTAATGCCGATCAGATTCTCACACTAATGATTGCTGGACATGAACTTGTACCACCACCCTCCTAGAGACAGCGAGTTGAGAAGGAGCAAGTGGGAGAGGGCAATGAACCAGCAGCGAACCTGCAGGATAAGAAGCAACAACCGCCACAATAAACGCATGGACATACCTGGGAATTCAAGGTCTCGAAGATACATTAGATGGTTGACAGAGCGATCAGATTCTCACATTATTAGCATAGTTTTTGATTTTTAGACTAACATTGCAGACACATACAGTATGTCGCTATGAATGATACTTTAGTTGCGTAGTCTCTTTTATATCATCTATTCACTATAAGTACTAGGTTACTAGCTAAGCATAAAAAAATTTCATAAAACAAAAAATTACTAATAGAAAACATTTTCAACAGATAATTTATATACAGTAAAATTTCTATAAATATAAGGCATAGGTCAAACTCTTGTAATAATAAAAAACTGTCCCCTTATAATAACTAGAATAGACAGTCATAACAATAAAGAAATACTAGTTAACTTGTCCGCTCCTAGGGCGGAATGATTTAATTTTTTATTTGAGTTTTTGAAAATATAGTAGTAGTTTGATTTTTCTTTTTTATTGAGTATGCATTTTATTGTTTGTAGACGATTTTTTAAATTGTTTAAATGATTAAAAATGAGTAGAAAAATGCATGTTAATATAAAAAAAATTTGTTTAAATTGTTTCAAAATCTTTTGGTTATTATTCTACTTATTTTAGACATGGTTTGTTTGTGTTATTCAGAGTTTATTTTTTTGAGTTTAAAATCTTTTGTTATGTATTATGTTTGGTGTTTTAGGTATTTTTTTTTTTTTTGTCATAGGATAATGGTAGGGAGTATTATGTGTCTTTTTAAACTTTTGGATGTTTTTTTTCTTTGTTATTGTATCTCTATTGTTGTGCATAGTTGTTTTTATAATTTTTTGTAGCCTATTTTTAATCAAATGAAAGATAATATATAGTATAGCACTCCTAGATAATAATGAAGTTAAGCATATTAATAAAAAGTATTGAACTAAAACAGAGTAATTTTTAGTTTGTGTATTGTGAATAATTGATTCTGAGATAAATATAAAATCAAAATTAATTTTAAATTTAATCATAAAATCGTTTTAAATAACTTTGTAAATAATAATGAAATAATCTTTCAATGCAGTTTGATATCTTACTCTAAATAATATTTGCATTATTTAAAAAATATAGTCTATATGTTGGCAAAAATCTCCTTGTAGACGATATTTTTTATGGTTTTGTGTGGTGTTTCTTTGTTGTCAGTGATCAATATCTTTAAGTCCTTTCTCGGTGTGACTCTTAAAAGTGCAATGTAAAGTTGACCATGAGAGAAAGCTGGTTTTGGCAAATACAATCCTACCTTCTCCAAAGTCTGACATTGACTTTTGTTTATCATCATTACAAAAGCAAGCGATACTGAAAATTGTCTTCTGTACATCTTGAAAGGGAATCTTGCATCGGCTGGAGTAACAAATATTCTTGGGATTAAATCTTTCTCGTCTACTTCACTGTTAGATTTTATTGTAATCACTCTTGCTTCGATAATGTGATTTGCTAACTGAGTGACAATAAGCCGTGTGCCATTGCACAATCCTCTTTTTGGATCAATGTTTCTAAGCAAAAAATAGGAGCTCCGATCTTCAGAACCAGTGTATGATTAGGCAAGCCTGAAATTTTGATGCTGTTCAAGAGTTCTTGTGTGTAGACAATATCTTTTGGAAAATCTTTGTCCAAAGTATCTATATCATCTTCTGGAATTACCACTCTTTCCGATGGGTCAATAATATCAGCGTGATGTGGTGTTGAGTGTGGGTGTCAAGTTTTACCCTAATTGAAATCAATAGCCGCAAGTGCACAGCTGATCAATTGTAGTACTTAGGGATCGAATCCACAGGGAAGGAGGATATTTTCCTGCAAAAAGCCTTTGAAATAAGTTAAAGTAAGGAAGTATAGAACAAAAACGGTTGTGTAGGGGTTTGGTAGTGTGTTTAAAATCTAAAGACAAAATATTAAAAGAGAATACGGGAATTAAATGACGTAATAACTAAACTTAACGAAAATAACTAAAAATGATAAAAATGGATATTCTAATGCTTAAATGAAAATGAACCAAAAAGGAAAGGCAATATTGAACTAAAACTTTAAAGAAAATCAATGTAAATCAATGGGGCTTCAGGTTTTCTCAGGGGTACGAACGATTCAAAAAATTGTTAGAGAGTAAATTGGTAAGATCTTAGCTTAAACTTTTCGAACTGGAGTCACGGACGTATGAATACGCTACTGTCGTGATCATAGACAACTATCTCTCTCAACCCTGACCAGTAGGTTTCCACTCTGGCCCTGGAAGAGAAGAGATGCATTATGTTTAAGACTCGTCCTAATTCACAAATCGCCATAGGTAGGTTTCCACTCCTATGTTTGTTTTGCTCTCACAAACTAGATTTGATACCTGATGAACACTTTCATGTCACAAAGCATCTGGATCAGATTGTAGTTCATGACGCTACTCTCATGCAGTAAAAACGAATTCAGAAGAAAAAGTTCTAAGATTCAGCTCAATAGCCAATGGAATCCTCATCGAACATATAAATCCCCATCAAAAATCCCTTAATCCCAACAATAAAACTACTCAGACATAATGAACGAAATCAAAGACATAGTATTAAGAAGTAGAATAGAAACCGAAATTGAAAAAGAAAGAACAAGGGTTCAAGAGAACAAATCTCTCTCTCCCTAAAAGCTAAAGCAAAAAATTATTCTAAAACAATAAGAAAGATAGATGATGATCGATTAGGGTTCCTAAGACATGTATTTATAGTGCTCAAGACCTCTCTGGACGTCACTTAGGGTTTCTCCAAATGAAGGAATCATTGTGGGCTTCAGAAATGGGCTTTTGGGCTCGGAGGTTGATGGCCGCGGTCGGGAGTGCTCTGACCGCGGGGAATGGGTGGTTTGCCGCGGTCGGGATGCTCCTGACCGCGGGAAATTGCTTGTTGGCCGCGGGTGGAAATGCTTGCCGGCTGGTTTACGGGACATCTTGGTCTTCGCGTATCTTTTGATTGAACCGTTGGATTGCCAAGCTGGAAAGCTGATACTTCCATCTTTAAGGTCTCCAAATTTGAGCTGGATCAGACGGTGAGAAGGCCTTCAATCAGGGGTGAACTTCTGACGGTTTGACTCTGAGCTGAAATCTGGTTTTCTATCCATTTTGTTAAGCTTTTCCCTAAGTGACCTGAAAAGAGTCTTGGAACTACAAATACTAGAAAAACATAATAAAAGTACGTAAAAGCAATTAAAAACATAGAAAAAGTATTTCAAAACGATCCATAAAAGTGGTCAAAATACGGTGTTATCACAGCGCTTAAATAAACTCTTTCCTCGCCTATAGAATTAGACAATTAGAGAGTTTTGAGATATTCAAAATCTAAGTAGGAAGACGTGTTAACATATATTGTATTGTTAAATAAACTCTTTCCTCGCCTATATGTGCATGCGGTAAACCCTTCTTTTGAAACTTAATTGCTTGTAAAACATGATTTGCCATCTGTGTAATCTGTAGTTTTGTGCCATTGCATAACCCTCCTTTAGGATCTAAGTTTCTGAGGAACATAACAGGAGTACCGATCTTGAGACGTAGACAATGCTTTGGTAATCCAGAAACCCTAGTACTGTTCAAGAAATCGGGAGTGA
This sequence comes from Eutrema salsugineum, assembly GCF_000478725.1. Taxonomy (NCBI): domain Eukaryota; kingdom Viridiplantae; phylum Streptophyta; class Magnoliopsida; order Brassicales; family Brassicaceae; genus Eutrema; species Eutrema salsugineum. Next base: position 13,758,997 of record NW_006256486.1, read on the forward strand.
AAACAGGATTTTTCGTTGATGCTATATCTGTTGGATCTATACTATTGGCACTTAGATAGACCATTTCTTCATCTGTGAAGTCAAAAAAAAAAAAAAATATCAGCCCAGTTATCAACCAAGATATTTGGATTGAGTTTCTGTGGGGTTAATACTGATTGAAAATTGACCAATGACAGGTAGTTGTTTTGAGGTCGTGGAACACATTTTCTTACAACAGTCATAGCGAGGAACCCCATTTTGTTAGCATGATTGGTTGGCCTGAATTTTCCAGTTGCGTGATTCAGGCCAAAGTTTTCAATTGATCTCCATTCACCTTCACGTAAGTTTTTCTCAAATGTTTTAACATGATCCTTTTTAACTGAAGCATAGATCTTTTGTCCCTGTCAACATAATTGCAAGAATGTTAGTATACTTTGAGCAAAGCATGTTTATAAACACATCTCTATAAAAGAAAAATAACAGTAGGACATTTACATAAATATAACCTTTTGATCAGCTAAAATGACTTCAAGTGTTTCTCCACTCATCCTACTGTATTGTTTCCATGTATGCAGGACTTTGACTTCAACACGCCAGCCGGTTTTGAACGGCTTCACTCCGTCGAGGTAGGAGATTGGTAGAAAAACAGCCATTTTGATGTAATGTGATTTTCGTATATGTGTTTGTTTAGGTGTGGGCGTATATGTTATGAAAAGGTAGTTTTTATAATTGTTTCTAGTCTAGGATTTCAGGACGATGCATTTAAGACATTGCATTAATTACGTTGCTTTGGTTGGCAAGATTTTCTAAGAGAAAAAAATTATTATATTCGAATAACTTGGTTGTTTAAAGCCTCTCGGCTTGAATATGAGAAGAAGTTTTATACGTTTGATATTACAATATTTGGTGCAATTACATAATAAATTTGTCATCTCTTCGTATAACCCAGTTTGTTGAATATGGGAATAAATTTAATTCTTTCATATATGGTGTAATCTTTGGTGCATCTACATAATAAAGTTGCCATTATACGAAAGAATATTTACTTAAAAAAATAGTTATTATGATAGGAAAATATCTTGAATAAGTCAATTTGTGTATGAATGACAAATTTATTACGAAGTAAACTCAGTTTACCTTAAATTGTCATTGTACGAAAAAAACTTGCCATATTTGAAGAATATTAAGTTTACCGAAATTTTTTTTTTCCATATACAAAAAGAGTAAATCCAATTTTTTATGATATTTTGGCCCACAATTTGATGGCCCAATATTAATACATAAGGATTAATTATACAATAACTTATAATTAAAAGTTAATTTATATAAAATATTCTGCAATATTTTACAAATTAAGGTTCATTTAAATAATTATCTACTCAAATAATAATATAGAGATATTTCAAAGTTAATATTATATACCCAAGCTAATAAAATAGATTTGGTCCAGACTTATAATCAAAGATGTGCCAAAATCATGATAGCAAGTCTATCAATTATGGTCGATTAAAAAACATATATATATATATATATATATATATGAATACATATGAATACATATCAAAATAAAAAAAGTAAGACCATATCAAAACTAATAATAGTCATCATTAGACATTGAATATTCTGACCAAAAAAACTCGTTCAGGCCATCATAGTTTAACCACATAGAATGATTGGCAGTTCCATTCTTGTTCTTTTCAGTTCCATGCAGACTTAAACTTTAGAGTTTAGCTCACACGAACGGGAGCCGGACTGTGAAAATATGCCTAAACATTTCAACAATTAAACCCAAGCACATAAGAAAAAAAACACTAAAATCTATTCATTCATCCAGCTCAGAGACCAACGAATAACAAATTAACAACAATATAAAATCCAAAAAAATAAAATAAAATAAAATAAAAAATTAAAAGAATGCGAGAAAAGGAAAATAATCACAAAAGGGAAATATGGGAGACTATGTCACACAAACAAAAAAAAAAAAATCGCCAAGTGATTAAAACAGAATGAAACAAATGCAATGACAGAAAGCCTGTTTGCTAGCCAAGAAACTGATACCTCGTTCGAGCAGGAATGACGTATACACCAAGCAAATATTCCAAGAGTTAGAACCACCTACACCAACAAAACAACAAAATTCTCTGATCAGTTATCAACAAACGATCAACACATAAAAACAACAAAAGATTGAAGAACACCTTCTCCGATTTTAAAATTTCAAAGAAACAAAATTAGAAAAAGGAAACAAATAATTAGAAAACAAATTACAAAAGGGAAGATGAGAAATGATGGCACATGTTACAAAAACAATAAAATCGACCGCAAAAGATATATATATATATATATATATATATGTAAAGTGTTAAATACCTAGATAAACCCAAACTAGAACACGATGGGATATATATATATATATATATA
>NW_006256486.1:13761496-13837029 GCF_000478725.1 Eutrema salsugineum
GATTTGTATTCTCCAATTCTTATTCATCCACATCTTCTATTCTTCTTCTTTTGGTTTTATTAGCCGTTTTTATCTTTTGCTTCTTACTTCTTCTTGGTCATTTTTATCTTATCCAAACTATTTTTCTTATAATTTTTGTTTGTCTTTTTCGCATCTTTACTTTCTTCTATTTTTTTCTTTTTCATCTTGGGTTTTTTATCTTCTTATACTTTATTTTCTTCATCTACCGTTTCTGTTCTTTTTTTTCTTTCAGTTTTCTTCTTCAACTTTGAGTTCTTCATCTCCTTATCATTTTTCTTCTTCACTATTTTGTGTTACCCATCTTGATCTTATTGTTCATGGTCTAGGATTTTTTGTTCATTTTTTCCTCATTTTTTTTACGTCTTCGTCAACTTTATGTTCTTCTATATGTTTCGATTAATTTTTTCTCTCTTCTTTTTCTACTTCGTTTTTCCCATTTTCCCATTTTCTTTTTTCTTTTTCGGTTTTCTTAATTTTTTTCTTCCCTCTCATTCTCTATTTTTCATTCTTCATCGTTCAGAATTTGTATTCTTCTAATGTTTCTCTCGATCGTCTTCATCTTGTTATTCAATCATATAATGAAAATTAATATTCAAAGTGTAGGTAAACAAACTAAAGACATATATATATATATATATATATATATATATTGTTTACTTGACTCATGACATATATGCATAATGTTTAAAAGTCTGATACTCTGATTTATGAAAGAGTTCAGAGCTGTGGAACAAAAGGGGAAAACATTTACATGTTGGATTGTTATGAGAAATCCCCGCAAGCTGCTTTCATTTCCACTCGACCAACATTATACATCAGCATCAAGAGAACCTGTGAGCCTCTGCAATTTCTATTAGAGGAGCAAAAGAATTAGCGCAACCTAATTTTGGAGATAATATTTATGAGAATGCTCTAATGATAACGATATTTGTATATGAGGATTACATTTCTCTCTGCCTGCTTTTTTTGGGCGTTGAGATCATGTAGTTTCTTCGTTGGAATGATGACATCATACAAATATGTTTTAGCAGAGAAAATGACAGATGGTGCACGTTCAGATGTTCTCTGGTGCCTCACAGATCTAGCTTTGTATCTCTGGACTGTCTCACTTTTCGTTTCGCCAAGCAAATCAATGAACAGGTTAGTGTAAGATCAAATATCTTGGGAACGAAAATATATACATCAATAGAGACGTTTCTGGTTTGAAAGAACTTAAGGACCTGGATTTTTTTTCTCTGCATCCTACTAGAGTATTTGGCCTCTTTTATATTATCCCAAAAATAAACAGAAATCAGAAAGCCATATTTAAATAAAAAAACAAAAGACTTAAAACCTGTTCATTAGACAATGAAGATGATTTATGATATGTTGACATGGTGATTGAACATAAATATTGATGTGATTGAACATAAATAGATACATTAAAAAAAAAGAAAAAAAAACAATTTGTAGGGATTGACCATAATTCAAACTCATGGGAAGCTTTGTCTTTCCTTTTAATAAAAACTCAGTTGCACAGAGACCAAAAAAGAATTTGTAGATTTTCTCCAGTTTTCCAAAGTCAGCAAAGCATAAAAAAACTTTTTCGCAGAATGAATGAATTCCATGTGAAAAGCGATCCAGACAACCCAGCTTAAGACACGGCCACCTAAACACAAACCAATATAGAACGAAGTTAAGAAAATAAAATTTACGTAAAAGTAGAGAAAAAAAAAAGAGAAAAACAGGTATTTTCCTCCAATAACTCAACAAACAAAACACATATGAAACTGGTATCTCGTGCAATCGAAAACATATAACATGATAAAAATTTAAAAATAAGAGACGACAACAACCGGAAAAAAATGCAAAATGACAAATACAAAAGCTGACAATCGCAAAACATACTAACTATATATACACCGGAAAAATATCCAGAGGGGTAACCCACCTACATGGACAAAGAAAAAAAAATTATACGATTAATTAGTAAGGAAGAACAACTGACAACCAATGTTTTAATAACCGACCCGGAAAGCAAACCAGAGTACTCTTTGGGTGACCAGGTTATCAGGTTGCACCGGGTCGCATCAGATCAACCGCGTAATTAGTTTAATATTTTTTATAAATATAAAAGCAAAACATCCATACTTAGTCAAAAAATATGATATCCATGATAAAAAAAAATTATGATATCCAACAACCATAATAAACTGATTAAAAAATTTTAAAACCAAATTTAATCAAACAAAACTAAAATATTAAAAAGCCACCAATAATAAAAAAATAAACTATTTAAAAAATAGTTATCTTCTTCGCCATTAAAATTCATTTCAGCAGGCTCTTCAAGCGGCATAGTGAAGTCTTCATCAAAATCTAAAAATTAAAAATCATATAGTTTAATCAATATATTATATATAATTAAAACAAAAAATATTAAAATTAAAAAAATACCATTAGACATTTCAGGGTTTGTCTCTTCATCATCTTTTGGATATTCCTCGGCAAGAGTTCTCTCCAATTCATCATAATCAAGTTCACCTGCTTCTTCTTCTTCTACGATCCAAAATTCTGTTTTATCAATAGATTCATAATCAACAGGATCATATGATCTTTTTCTTTTTGACCTGTACATTAAAAAAACATGTAAGAAACTTGTTACAAACTGAGCTTAATAAATAAACAAGTAACTTGTAATCATACTGACCTATCTTGCAAACGTAAATTGTAGTGAACAAAGACGAGATCATTAGGTCGTTGATGCTCTAATCTATTCCTCTTTTTGGTATGGATCCTCTCAAATACAGACCAATTACGCTCACATCCAGATGAAGAAGCGGTTTGACTAAGAATCCGTATTGCAAACTTTTGTAAAGTAGGAGCATCACAACCAAAGTATCTCCACCATTCATCTATGAATTACCAGATTATATTAAAATATTGTATATACATATAATAATGGAATTCAGATTTGTGACATCCCGATCCCGCCTTCTCCCATTGGGAACCGGACGCGGACCGGCGATATCAGTCCTAACTTCCTCCAACCGCCCCTCCCAGTGAGCCCAACGCCCTCTCTAGGCCCGTTAGCCCACCACTGTCCGACAGTCGGGAGTCGTTAGTTCGGAAAGCTCGTAAGACTTGTTTTACTGTCCTTGCAATCACCACATGATCTTTCCCCGTGCTTTGTCCTCACTCGCACGGTACCGCAGAGTACTTTCCGGTAGGTCACCCATCCTGAGATTACTCCAGCATCAGCATGCTTAACTCTGGAGTTCTCTCAGCACACTTGACCGGAAAAGATAAGTGCACTTTGTTGACATAGATAGCCAAATCAATTCTTATAAGCCTTTCCATGTACCGGAAATCGGGATGTTACAAGATTCATGTATAATATTATAAGTTACCTGGCTGAGAAGTTTTGCTGCAAGTTAGAGCCATGTCTCGAGAAAAGCTGCCTATACGTTCTCTATAAAAACCTAACCTCTTGAAAGAGCTTTGTCTCGTCCTTTTGCTTTTCAAATAAATTCAACAACCCTCTTGGAATCTCAGGATTCTCACAAAATGTATTTTTCTCGTACATGAAAGCCGGATTCAAATAATATGTTGCAGCATGAAGATCATTACGCAACATACGATCCCATCTTTGATCAATGATGGTTGTATAAGGTTTGTATAAAACGTCCTTCTTCTGAAACATATTTTTAATGCCTAATCTTGCTCGATACATCCCTTCGTACACATATGGTAAAGAAGGCTTCTCATCAGCATCACAAATCCGCAACAGACGTATGATAGGAGGCATAATCTTGACAATTATCAAGCAATCAGTCCACATTCGCTCATTTAAGACAATCGTTTTAACCTTCTTTGCTTTAGCTGTTTTAAAAAGCTGTTTGAATTCTGAATCTGTACTTATAACCAAAGCTTGCAAATCTCCTTTATGCTCATATAGACTCTGCAGAGCAATGAAAGTTGTAGCAAAACGTGTTTCTCCAGGACGAATGATCTCTCTCCACCCAGGTCTTTTTCTCACCCAATTTAAAGTTGACTTATGGTTGTATATAAAGATGGTTACTTTAGACATACGTTGCACTAAATTTTGAACCGCAGGTAGCTCTGATACATCTTCCAAAATCAGATTGATACAATGAGCTGCACATGGAGACCAAGCAACTATAGGAAACTTTTCAACAAGGTGCTTTCTTACGGCTTTGTAGTTGGGTGCATTATCTGTCACTAGATGAACTACGTTATCTGGACCGACCATATCCATAACATCAGCAAACAAGTTGCATAAATTCTCAGCACTCTCATAGATATCAGAAGCATCAACCGACTTAAGAAATGTAATTCCTTTAGGACAATAAACTAAAAAATTAATCAGCGGTCTTTGTCTTGCATCCTTCCATCCATCTCCCATAAGAGTACAGCCACTATCAGCCCAAGTACTTCTAAAATTATCAATGATCAAAGAAACCTGTAGTTTAGCATCACGCAACAACCCAACACGCAGAGAATGGTATGAAGGACCCACATATCCATGGCCCATACTTGCTATCTGATGCGATCATGGACAGCCTAGAGAACTTGGAACTTGGAGCTGAAGAAGTTGGAGTCGAAAAAAAAGGAGAACCTGATATAGAAGAAGCTTTGGAAATGCCAGCCGGTCCAATAACTCGATCAAGGAGCAAGAAACTTAAGGAAGCTATCGGAGCTATGCTTAGAACCAGTTGGAGACGAGCTAATGTCTTGAGCCAGGAGGGAGAAGTTGCTATACAAGCCGCATTGGTTTCTATACAGGCTCAAGATGATCAGTGAATGGGCATGTGACCCGTTTGCACTCTTTTTCCCTCTCCTTTGGTTTTGTCCCAATGGATTTTCCAAAGGGAGGTTTTTAATGAGACAAACGGCTCACATCATATCCCTCATTTTCTGATCCAACAGAGGCCCAACACTTGAAGTATCGGCCTGGAGAAGAAGAGTTTCTTTCTTGTTTCTTCCTTATTCAAACTTAGTCTTTATTGTCTTAGTTATTTCCGAGACAAGTCTTGGCTGTCACTGATAACACCGTATTTTGACCACTTTTATGGATCGTTTTGAAATACTTTTTATATGTTTTTAATTGCTTTTAAGTACTTTTATCACGTTTTTCTAGTATTTGTAGTTCCAAGACTCTTTTCAGGTAACTTAGGGAAAAGCTTAACAAAATGGATAGAAAACCAGATTTCAGCTCAGAGTCAAATCGTCAGAAGTTCACCCCTGATTGAAGGCCTTCTCACCGTCTGATCCAGCTCAAACTTGGAGACCTAAAAGATGGAAGTATCAGCTTTCCAGTGCACTTTACAGCTTGGCAATCCAACGGTTCAATCAAAAGATACGCGAATATCAAGATGTCCCGTAAACCAGCTGGCTAGCACTTCCACCCGCGGCCAACAAGCGTTTTCCCGCAAAACCACTCATCCACCGCGGTCACACTTGTCCCGACCGTGGCCTTCAACCTCCAAGCCCAAAAAGCCCATTTCTGAAGCCCACATTTGGAGAAACCCTAAGTGACGTCCAGAGAGGTCTTGAGCACTATAAATACATGTCTTAGGAGCCCTAGAAATCGTGTGTAACCTTAGAGAACCGAATTATTTACTTCATAATTTCATTGTTTTTGCTTTAGCTTTTAGGGAGAGAGAGATTTGTTCTCTTGAACCCTTGTTCTTTCTTTTTCAATTTCGGTTTCTATTATACTTCTTAATATTATGTCTTTGATTTCGTTCATTATGTCTGAGTAGTTTTATTGTTGGGATTAAGGGATTTTCGATGGGGATTTATATGTTCTATGAGGATTCCATTGGCTATTGAGCTGAATCTTAGAACTTTTTCTTCTGAATTCGTTTTTACTGCATGAGAGTAGCGTCATGAACTATAATCTGATCCAGATGCTTGGTGACACGAAAGTGTTCATCAGGTATCAGATCTAGTTTGGGAGAGCAAAACAAACATAGGAGTGGAAACCTACCTATGGGCGATTTGTGAATTAGGACGAGTCTTAAACATAATGCATCTCTTCTCTTCCAGGGCCAGAGTGGAAACCTACTGGTCAGGGTTAAGAGAGATAGTTGTCTATGATCACGACAGTGGCGTATTCATACGTCCGTGACTCCAGTTCGAAAAGTTTAAGCTAAGATCTTACAAAATTTCTTCTCTAGCAATGTTTTGAATCGTTCGTACCCCTGAGAAAACTTCCCTGAAGCCCAACGCTTTCTTCTCCATTGATTTCCTGCGATTTTCTTTAAGCTTTAGTTCAATATTGTCTTTTTTTTTTAGTTCATTTTCATTTAAGCATTAGAATATCCGTTTTTATCATTTTTAGTTATTTTCGTTAAGTTTAGTTATTACGCCATTTAATTTCCGTACTCTCTTTTAATATTTCGTTTTTACATTTTAAAGACACCACCAAACCCCCACTAAACCGTTTTTGTTCTAGACATCCTTACTTTACTTATTTCAAAGGTTTTTTGCAGTAAAAGATCCTCCTTCCCTGTGGATTCGATCCCTAAGTACTACAATTGATCAGCTGTGCACTTGCGGCTATCGATTTCAATTAGGGTAAAACTTGACAACCCTCAGCACACCACACATCAGTCACAGACTTGTTCTCTTTCTTTTTAAACCCTTGTACGCTCCTTGTTAAACTCATCTATCTTTTCTATCAAAAACTCTTTCTAAGTTAGATCATTTGTTCTCTTGAACATCTTAGCTTGTGAGTGTGTTATATCTTTCAAGCAAACCGATTCTTTGGTGTGTCATATCCATCGAATCACCCTGGTATATCAAAGGCCTTCCGCATCCTTTGTGTGACCTATCAATCCCTCAGTTTCTATTCAAAGTTCATACCCAAGTCTTACCCAAACCAAGAGATCTAGTGCTTAGAGTGAAGATCTAAAGAAGGAACGTATCAAGTGGTATCAAGCCACTCAAAGCAAGGATCGACGTGGATCAGGTTGTGTCTAATCTATTTATACGCTTAGATCCGTTCTTATGTCAAAAGAAGCGATCTCAAACTTTAACTTTGATCAGCAAACATAGCTTATCATAATCTGTGCTTGTTGCATCACAAACCTATAGATCGTTTCATTCTGTTATTGAATCTAGTAAATCAACATCATCGGAACCTTGTGTAAAAAGTGTCGATTCAAATTCAAAACTGATTAGATCGCTCGTAGGGTTTCCTGATTGCTTGAAGAACACGAATGGTCATTTTTATAGAGTCAAAGAATCGTTGCTAGTGATCCACTTTGTGTTGTTCGCAGGAAAAGATGTCTGATAATTGTGAAGAGTCCAGCAACAACAATAACAAACTATTGATGGAAGCAATGATGGCCGAGATGAAAAAGCTGATGGCCGCTCAGTTCGAAGAATTTAGACAAGAGATCTAACATCAGAACTCTGACTCAAGGCCGAACCGAGATGCAAGGAGGAGGAATAATGATCAATCTCCGGAGAGGGCTCGTGAACAAACCCGACCAGCTAGAGACGAAGCGGTTGAGGAGTATTATAGCCAAGACAGTAGCTCGTCAAGGAGTAATCACCGACGATATAGACGAGTAAGAGAGGAAAAGGCTTATCCTCAAGAAAATTTTGGAGGGCTTAAGCTTCGGATTCCTCCTTTCCATGGGAAGAACGATCCTGATGCCTACCTAGAATGGGAAAAAAAATAGAGTTGGTGTTTAACTGACAACACTATACCGAGATCAATCGCGTAAGAGTTGCTGCTACTGAGTTTTATGACTACGCTCTTAGCTGGTGGGATCAGTTAGTTACATCAAGAAGAAGGAACGGCGAGTACCCGGTTGAGAGTTGGAATGAGATGAAAGCTATCATGAGAAAACGATTTGTGCCAAGCCATTATCATCGAGAACTACATCAGAGGATCAGGAGGCTTACTCAAGGGACCCGGTCTGTCGAAGACTATTACCAAGAGATGGAGACTCTCATGCTTAGAGCCGATATAACTGAAGATCTAGAAGCTACCATGTCGAGGTTTTTGGGGGGGCTTGAACAGAGAAATTCAAGACCGGTTGGAAATGCAACACTATGTTGAGGTGGAGGAGATGCTACACAAATCCATACTGATCGAACAACAACTCAAGAGGCGTGTTCCCACTAAGACAAGCTATGGAGGTGGAGCAACCGTTACTAAATCCATTTACCCGAAAGAAGAAAAAGCAGGATCTTTTCAGAGAGAAGAAAAGCAGATCGCCTACCCAAAAGCTGAAGCCAAGTCGTATCCAGTTTCTCAAGATCACAAAGGAAAGGCAGAAACTACTAATCCAAGGTCAAGAGATGTCAAGTGCTTTAAGTGTCAAGGCAGGGGACATTACGCGAATGAATGTTCAAATCGAAAGAACATAATTTTGTTGGATAATGGAGACATAGCGTCTGATGAGGAAGAGTCTGAGGTCGCAGCTGAGACAGATCATGAGGAGCTTCCGGCTCAAGGAACTTTATTAGTGGCTAGACGGTCTTTAAGTCTCCAATCCAAATACGCTGAGCAGGAACAAAGAGAGAACCTGTTTCACACCCGGTGTATCGTTCAAGGAAAAGTCTGTAGCCTCATTATAGATGGGGGAAGCTGCACCAACGTGGCTAGTGAAGTGATGGTTCAAAAGCTCGGCTTAAAGATGGAGAAGCACCCAAAGCCGTATAAGCTGCAATGGCTCAATGACAATGGAGAACTGAAAGTGAATCACCAAGTTCGAGTACCTTTAACCATTGGAAAATATGAAGATGAGATACTCTGTGATGTCTTACCAATGGAAGCAGGGCATATTCTCCTTGGCAGGCCATGGCAATCAGATCGAAAGGTCATACATGATGGATATACTAATCGACATTCCTTTGTTTATAATGGCAGGAAAACTACCCTGGTGCCGTTGTCGCCTCAAGAAGTTTACCAGGATCAAGTACAGCTAAAGCAAAAGGAAAAACCGGTCACAAAACCCTCTAACTTCTTTCTTAGGGCTGGTAAAGTTAAGAAAGCTTTGTTAGCTAAACAACCGATGCTTTTATTGGTGTTTAAGGAAGCTCTCACGAGCTTAACTAACTTGACACCGGTTTGCAGGACTATGAGGACGTGTTTCCTGAAGAGAACCCCAAGGGTTTATCTCCCATTAGAGGAATCAAACATCAAATAGATTTCATGCCCGGAGCTTCTCTTCCAAATCATCCAGCCTATAGAACCAACCCTGTGGAGACCAAAGAATTACAGCGCCAAGTTAATGAGCTATTGGAGAAAGGGTACATAAGAGAAAGCTTGAGTCCTTGCGCGGTACCTGTTCTACTTGTGCCTAAGAAAGACGGCAGCTGGCGCATGTGTGTTGATTGTAGAGCAATCAACAACATTACGGTTAAATATCGACACCCTATCCCTAGATTAGATGATATGCTTGATGAATTGCATGGTTCTAGTATCTTTTCTAAGATATATTTGAAAAATGGCTATCATCAGATTAGAATGAAGGAAGGGGATGAGTGGAAAACCGCCTTTAAAATTAAGCATGGTTTATATGAATGGTTAGTTATGCCGTTTGGGCTAACAAATGCACCTAGCACCTTCATGCGGTTAATGAATCATATTCTTAGAGCTTTTATACGTGTATTTGTTGTGGTTTATTTTGATGACATTCTGATCTATAGCAAAACCCTAGGAAAGCATATTGAGCATTTGAAATCTGTTTTAGAAGTGCTTAGGAAGGAAAAGCTCTTTGCTAATCTTAAGAAATGCACGTTTTGCACAGATAATCTTGTGTTTCTAGGTTTTGTTGTAGGTGCCGATGGGATAAGAGTCGATGAAGAGAAGATAAGGGCAATCAAAGACTGGCCGAGCCCTAAAACTGTTGGAGAAGTGAGGAGTTTCCACGGCCTTGCGGGCTTTTATAGGAGATTCGTGAAGGATTTCAGTACATTGGCCGCTCCCCTGACCGAGATCATCAAGAAATATGTGGGATTTAAGTGGGAACAAGCACAAGAAGAAGCGTTTCAAATACTTAAGGATAAACTAACCAATGCACCAGTACTTGTTTTACCTGATTTCCTTAAGACTTTTGAGATTGCATGTGATGCTTCTGGTGTAGGAATTGGAGCAGTATTGATGCAAGACAAGAAACCAGTGGCCTACTTTAGTGAAAAGCTCGGAGGAGCAACGCTGAACTATCCTACTTACGATAAAGAACTCTATGCTTTGGTGCGAGCACTTCAAACGTGGCAACATTATCTGTGGCCCAAAGAATTTGTCATTCATACCGATCATGAGTCTCTCAAGCACTTAAAAGGACAGCAAAAGCTCAACAAAAGACATGGCCGATGGATTGAGTTCATTGAGACATTTTGTTATGTTATTAAGTACAAAAAAGGTAAAGACAATGTAGTTGCCGATGCATTGTCACGCAGGTATGCTCTAATCACCACTCTTGATGCTAAGCTATTAGGCTTTGAACAGCTTAAGCTTCTCTATGCATCCGATTCTGACTTTAAAGAGAAATACCAGTCTTGTGAAAAATTTGCTAAGGATCATTATTTTAGACAAGATGGATATCTCTTCTATGATAATCGTTTGTGCATTCCTAATTGTTCTATTGGAGACCTTTTAGTCAGGGAAGCACACAGAGGAGGTCTTATGGGGCACTTTGGTGTAACAAAGACTTTGAAAATCATGCAAGACCACTTCTATTGGCCGCATATGAAAAGAGACGTCGAGAAGATCTGCGAACGATGCGTCACTTGTAAACAAGCTAAGTCCAAAGTCAGGCCACACGGTTTGTATACTCCATTACCTATTCCCTCTCATCATTGGATTGATATATCTATGATTTTGTGCTTGGATTGCCTAGGACTAGGACGGGGAAGGATTCTATATTTTTTGTGGTAGACAGGTTTTCAAAAATGGCTCATTTTATAGCTTGTAACAAAACCGATGATGCATCTCATATAGCTAGCTTGTTCTTTAAAGAAGTTGTGCGTCTGCATGGAATGCCTAAGACCATCGTATCTGATTGTGATACTAAGTTTCTTAGTTATTTTTGGAAAACGTTGTGGTCTAAGTTAGGTACTAAAATTCTATTTTCTACTACTTGTCATCCACAAACTGATGGGCAGACTGAAGTAGTCAATAGGACCTTATCAACCTTGTTGCGTGTTCTGGTCAAAAAGAATCTTAAAAGTTGGGAAGATTGCTTACCGCATGTAGAATTTGCATATAATCACTCGATGCATTCTACTTCTAAGTTTTCTCCATTTCAAATTGTCTATGGTTTTAGTCCTTTGTCTCTTTTGGATCTAACCCCTCTTCCTTTGTGCGAAAGAACTAGTCTCGATGGAAAGAAGAAGGCAGAACTTGTTAAACAGATCCATGAGAAGGCTAAACTCAACATAGAAGAAAAGACCAAGCTCTATGCCAAGAAAGCAAATAAGAACCGACAAGAAATGATTTTCGAAGTTGGCGATCAAGTTTGGGTACATTTGAGGAAAAAACGATTCCCAGCCGAGAGAAAGTCCAAGTTGATGCCAAGAATTGATGGACCTTTCACCATAACAAGAAGAATCAACAACAACGATTATCAGCTTGATCTCCAAGGTAAGTACAATATCAGTTCTAGTTTTAATGTTTCTGATCTCGTTCCTTTTGTGGCAGATGAACCAGATTTGAGGTCAAATCCTTTTCAAGAGGAGGGGGATGATGCGATCATGGACAGCCTAGAGAACTTGGAACTTGGAGCTGAAGAAGTTGGACTCGAAGAACAAGGAGAACCTGATATAGAAGAAGCTTTGGAAATGCCAGCCGGTCCAATAACTCGATCAAGGAGCAAGAAACTTAAGGAAGCTATCGGAGCTATGCTTAGAACCAGTTGGAGACGAGCTAATGTCTTGAGCCAGGAGGAGAAGTTGCTATACAAGCCGCATTGGTTTCTATACAGGCTCAAGATGATCAGTGAATGGGCATGTGACCCGTTTGCACTCTTTTTCCCTCTCTTTTGGTTTTGTCCCAATGGGTTTTCCAAAGGGAGGTTTTTAATGAGACAAACGGCTCACATCATATCCCTCATTTTCTGATCCAACAGAGGCCCAACACTTGAAGTATCGGCCTGGAGAAGAAGAGTTTCTTTCATGTTTCTTCCTTATTCAAACTTAGTCTTTATTGTCTTAGTTATTTCCGAGACAAGTCTTGGCTGTCACAGACTTGTTCTCTTTCTTTTAAAACCCTTGTACGCTCCTTGTTAAACTCATCTATCTTTTCTATCAAAAACTCTTTATAAGTTAGATCATTTGTTCTCTTGAACATCTTAGCTTGTGAGTGTGTTATATCTTTCAAGCAAACCGATTCTTTGGTGTGTCATATCCATCGAATCACCCTGGTATATCAAAGGCCTTCCGCATCCTTTGTGTGACCTATCAATCCCTCAGCTTCTATTCAAAGTTCATACCCAAGTCTTACCCAAACCAAGAAATCTAGTGCTTAGAGTGAAGATCTAAAGAAGGAACGTATCAAGTTACTCATCATAGATTGAAAAAACCTAGAATTCACAGCATTCATAGGAATGCAAGCATCATAGAACCACAATGCAACACACATGTCCAGATCATGTATTCTCTCTTTACTTTGCATGCATGCTTTTATAGTTGGTTGACTCTTATCATGCACACCCCTTTTAAAATACGTGTGTAGATCAGTACCTTGTTTCCTCTTTTGACTTGGGCGATAATCAATTGTAGTATCATCTCCATCAACATCATGAATTTCAGGACCGACTGAGTTTGAATCATCAAAATAAAAATTCTTCTTCTTCTTGTCTTCTATTTCTTGTAATGTGTTCTTCATCTTAAACCGCACATCTGCAGGAACCTTTGTACATGCATCTGTTTCCCCTTTAATACCAGCAAGATGGTGTTTCATCCGATTAATGCCACCTCCTTTTTTTGTGTGACAAAATCCACATTCTAAAACATGTTTCCCTCTTGAATCCTTCGATTGAATCACATGGGACCAAGCAATATCCTTCTTTCCTCGAATTGAACGATTTGCAGCAGCTATTTCTTCATAGTTTTCACTTGGTTCTGTTTTCATTGCCTGTTAAAAAAACAAACAAACAAATTTCAACCAAACATCGATTATTCAATGATACTTCATGTGAGAATAAAGACAAAATTGATGATGGATAAACTCATAAAAGGAAGAAATATGTTTTGTTTCATGAACGATAGCAGGTGATGATATACAAACATAACCGGTTCACACGAGTCGCCGGGTTGCGGGTTAATCACAGTTTTTTCTGGACTTTTCCGGTTTTAATGCTGGCGGATTTTAACAATAAAACCAAACCGGAATAATGATCGGGTTTAGGTTTAACCGGTCCAACCGAGCGGGTTGGTCCAGGTATAAAAACATTGCTGACAACACAAAATAACAACATATATAATCAATGAACACTACTACTGGTACTCAAAAACGAAAAAAAAAACAACAGAAAAAAATTGAAAAGTGATTTATAAAAAATAAAGCTTCAAAAGACGGTAAACAATACAACGAAAGCCGACCAATGTAGAAACCAAACCACAATTGAGCTTAAGATGCATTTAAAAAAAAGTAATATATTTATATATAACTCTTACCTTAAGCTAGGATTTTCCACATCACATGTATATTTTTTTTACAAATAATCTCGGTCAATAGATAATCTAGTTGAAATTATCTCAGATTAATATTATCAAAATAACTAAAAGTAACAATAAAATTGTTATACAAATTACGAAAATAAATAAATAAATTAATTAAAGATATTTAAAAAGATTTTATTAAAGAATAAAGGATAATTAGTCACCTAGGTTGAATGAGAGAGTTTATAGCGAAAATTTTACTTTGCATATATTATATATGATATGATTTTAAATGTTTAATTTATTAAATTCCATTTTTTAAATTTTGGTTATTTTCTATTTTAAATATTTTTTGATTAAATTCTGATTTTTAATAATTTTTTTAAATTTAAATGTTTTTTACTAAATTCGGATTTTAATAATTTTTTATTAATTTGTGATTTTTAGTAATTTTTTATTAAATTTAATTTTAAAAAATAGAAAGAGAAGTAAAGGGTAATTAACTACCCTGGGATTGAATAAGAAAGCTTTAACTCAAAATTTTACTTTCTTTATAATATATATGTTTTTTTTATCGTCGATTATTTTTTGTAATCTATCTTTTTCTTTTTTTTCAATGTTTTTAAAACCGGACCCGTGATCGAACTGAAAATTTTTTTGGGTCATGGGTTAATAAGGTTTGATTGGGTTCAACTGGGTTGAACCGGGTTTGATAATATTTTACAAACTTAATCAAAATAAAATTCGTCAATAATTATATTGTTTGGAAAAAAATTCATAATTTAAATCCAAATCAACACTAAAATAAAATAAAGTAGCATTGGCAACAAATTAAAAAAAAAACTTGAATAGTCTAAATAAAAAACAACACTAAAATAAAATAGTTTAGCATGTTGAATCTTCCTTCTCCAAATCTTCAGTACCTTGAACAAATATAAAAACAAAATACATATTACTGAAATGTTTTAAAATTTAAATTATAGAATGAAAAAAATAATAATTAAAAAATAAACTTTTCACCATCTTTAAGATATTTTTCAAGTAGTTTATTTTGTAGCTCAAAAAAATCAAGCTCCCCTTCTTCTTCTTCCACAATCCAAAACTCAGTTTTATCGATGGAGTCATAATCAACTGGATCATATGATCTACTTCTCTTTGATCTACACATAAAAACAACAAACTAGGAATTAATAAATATGCAGGTTAATAACAAAAAGAAATCTATCACAAAGCAGTTAAAAAATTGATCACGTCATAGCACACAAAGTGTTAGTCTATACTTTATATAATATAATAGATACAGAAATTCTAAAACTAACTAAACTCAACAACAAATTTTAATCGAAAGTTGGACACACCTCACTTTGACTTTGAATTGATGTAAAGTGGTGGTGAGTTACAGAGAGATTTAGAAACAAAAAAAACAAAAGAAGCACGATACAACTGTGAAAGAGTTAGGGTTTTATTAAACAAGAACAAGTCTAAACGATATAAACACTAAAAAAAAGAGAAAAAAATAACAATTTAGTTAAGCTTTTCCTGTTTTCAATTCAACCCGGTTTGATATGGTTTAATGGTTCGGCCGATTCCCGGTTTTTTGGCGGTTCAATCCGGTTTTTAACCGGTTTAATATTCTGTGGGTTTTGATACTCCCAACCTGGTTATGCGTCCGGTTCACGGTTTAATCTGGTTGGACTGCCGGTCCGGTCCGGTTTTAAAAACATTGCTTTTTTTTCTTTTGTAATCTATCTTTTTCACTTTTTGTTGAATGGATTTATAGCGATTAAAAAAAGTCAATATGTTGTTTCTCAAAATCTCATGCAAGTTGACAACCTCTTAAAATATTTTAATCACAAAAATAAATAAAAAATATCACCCTGAATTAAATAAACTTCTCACGAGTACAACAAGTGCCGACGAAAGGGCAACAAAAGCTAAAGAATCAATTTTTGCTACTTATAAATTAACGAAGCCGCGTCTCTCTCGTTCTGTGTCTCTCTCTCTGTCCCACCATTTCCACCGCTTCTCCACCAATCACTTCCTTCTCTCTCCTCTCTCTCAGATCTGCACTCACTAGAGATTCTCCTCCTTTCTTGCATCTTTATATTACGATGGTTGGAGCTCTGGAATCTGATCAAATCCTAGCAATGGCTGAGAAATTCGAGATCTTATCGGACGATTTCGATCCAACGGCTGTGGTAACCGAGCCGTTACCTCCGTCGTTGACCAACGGAACAGGAGCAGATCACGGGGAAGAGAATCCGAGGAAGACGGTGGTAACTAACGGAGGAGGAGATAGAGAAATGGTTCTCGGCAGGAATGTCCACACGACGTCTCTCGCCGTGACGGAACCGGAATCGAACGACGAATTCACCGGGGATAAAGAGGCTTACATGGCTAGTGTCCTCGCTCGTTACCGGAAAACTTTGGTTGAACGTACCAAATATCATCTAGGTAACAAAGGATTAGAATCAGGAAATTTAAATTTTATATGAATCTGTGAATGTAAGTTCTTAAGATTTGTAGAGATGATGATTTGGTTTAGGTTATCCATATAACTTGGATTTCGATTACGGTGCGCTTGGCCAGTTGCAGCATTTCTCCATTAACAATCTTGGAGATCCGTTTATAGAAAGCAACTATGGTGTACACTCTAGGCCTTTTGAAGTTGGCGTGTTGGATTGGTTTGCGCGTCTTTGGGAGATTGAGAGAGATGATTATTGGGGTTACATCACAAACTGTGGCACAGAAGGAAACCTTCACGGGATTTTAGTTGGGTGCGTTTGTTTGCGAAATCGATTTTCGAATAGTACTTTTTTCCAGGTTTTGCGGTGTTTGATAACTGTTTATAATCTCTGCAGGAGGGAAATGTTTCCTGATGGGATTTTGTATGCGTCGAGTGAATCGCACTACTCTGTGTTTAAAGCAGCTCGTATGTATCGAATGGAGTGCGAGAAGGTCGATACACTCATCTCTGGGGAGATTGACTGTGAAGATTTCAGGAAAAAGCTGTTGGCAAACAAAGATAAACCGGCGATTCTTAATGTTAACATAGGTTGGTGTCTTCTTTATGAGTTGGTATTTGTATTTTGGGAAAGGTGGAATTTTTTTGCTGATGGTTTTTCTTGCAGGAACAACTGTTAAAGGAGCTGTCGATGATCTCGACCTTGTAATCAAAACTCTTGAAGAGTGTGGCTTCTCACATGACAGGTTCTATATTCACTGTGATGGAGCTCTGTTTGGACTTATGATGCCTTTTGTCAAACGTGTAAGTGTATAGTCTTCGATCAAATCATTGTGATAACGTTTATATAGTGATCTGATCAGCGATTTTATTTCCTTTCTGCAGGCACCAAAAGTCACGTTCAATAAACCGATAGGAAGTGTGAGTGTCTCGGGCCACAAATTTGTCGGGTGTCCAATGCCTTGTGGTGTTCAGATAACAAGAATGGAACATATCAAAGTCCTCTCCAATAACGTTGAGTACCTGGCCTCGAGGGATGCGACAATCATGGGAAGCCGAAACGGGCATGCTCCTTTGTTCCTCTGGTACACCTTAAACAGAAAAGGGTACAAAGGATTTCAGAAGGAAGTTCAGAAATGCCTGAGAAACGCGCATTACCTCAAAGACAGACTCCGTGAAGCTGGGATCAGCGCAATGCTGAACGAGCTTAGCAGCACCGTTGTCTTTGAACGTCCCAAAGATGAAGAGTTTGTCAGGAGGTGGCAGCTCGCTTGCCAGGGCGATATAGCTCATGTGGTGGTTATGCCAAGTGTTACGATCGAAAAGCTCGATCATTTTCTTAAAGACCTGGTCGAACACAGATCTGTCTGGTATGAGGATGGATCTCAACCACCATGCCTTGCAAAGGATGTAGGAACCAACAACTGCATCTGTCCAACTCACAAGTGACGCCACAATTTCCCTTATGTCCGCATTGCGACGTTGTTGTAAGCCTTCTGCTTTAATTCCATCCGTTGTATTCTCGAATTCAGTTTCAATCAGCGACCAAATTTTGTTAGTTTCTCTTATATTAATATAAGTCCTGGTTTCAATCAGTCTTTGTTTAAGTGCTAAATACGTATAAGATGATTACCACAAAGATTTCTTCTAGAGTATTATAATCAAGTTAACATAAAAGCCATATTACATACATACATACATACATCCAATATTGCAGCCTGAAATGAATATTATCTATTACGAACTCTAGCCTCTCTTGGTGAAATCCATAAAGCTTGGGCGTGATGGCTGCCCGTTTGTGCTCATCTGTTGATTCTTGTTGTTCACGAACTGATTCATTGTCGATTGCTGAGATGAGAATTGAGCACGGTTGTATGAATTCCCGTTCCCCTGAGGAATTTCTCCAGCGGCTATCTTGAGTCGGTTAAGTTCTTCCCGCAGCGCTTCATTCAAAGCTGCAAGTTACACCAAACAAATATATGTCATACCACAAAGCTTTGATTTGGGAATGGTATAAATATCGTTTTTCAGAACGACTCGGTGAAAAATGCTTTACCATCCCTAAGTTCAGCTTGTTGCTCTAAAGCTTGTAGCCGCATTTTGAGGTGTTTATTTTCAGTGTTGAGCTCTGAGGTTCCTCTCTGCACAATACACACAAAGAGCACAAGATTTAGAATGGATGCCGAAATACGCAAAACACAAAAAATATGATCTCAGGACAATTGGTTCCGTCACTGAAGTGCAAACAATTGCAAGTGTTTTCATGATACTATTGACATATCTCACATGTTAGTTGAATTAACATCACTAACATATCCTCAAATCCGGCATGTATACTCATTCGAAATAACAAATCGGATGTCCTCTCTAAACACCAGGAAGTCTTAAACGCACTAGGCCTCAAAGGAAGAATGGACACATAAAAAGCAAAACACTAAATATGCTCTCGAGACAAGAACCATTTTATCGTGGTCCTCTGTTGCTTCTATCACTGAAGTGCAAAGAAAACTTACACTCTTGTAATTGTTTTCATTATACAGCACATATCTAACATATTGGTTGAATTAACATCATAATAACATATTTTTTCAAATAGTGCATGTATACTGATATAACCAAAAAAAATCTTGCTTTAGTGATCTTGATTTGTTAGTTCACAATCAAGAACACAAGAACAGACCTCTCTTTACTTCCTAAAGTCTAACTCTCTAAACACCAAGAAGAAAACTTAAACACACTAGGCATCAATTACAAGTTATGTTTGAGTTTAGACATGCTTGACAAAAATATTGTTTTAAGTTTGAAGATGCTTGACAAAAGTGTAGTTAAATTTTACCTGCAACATAGTGACTTGAGCAGACAGTGTAGTTGCTTCGTTCTGAAGTGTCTGTACTTTCCTCTCCAGCTCACCAGTATACCTAATCTTCCTCTCTTTCGACCTCGCCGCAGATTGTCTATTCGCTAAAATCCTAATCAAAAACCATCGCAAAGACTTGTTGATTAAACTACAATTTGAGGGAGAAACATAAAACAATCAAAAAAATACCAAGATTTCTTACCGTTTAGCTCTTTTGGGATCAAGCAAAGCAAGCTCAGCAAGTCGATCACTAGCCATTCCCATACTCTTCTTAGCACCACCGTCTTTGCAACTCACGGCGGCGAGAATCGATTGCATGTTAAACGAACCCGAACTCGTAGCTCCGTCCATCGAATTACTCCGATGATGACCTCTCTTAGCTAAGGATGATGACGAGGATGATTTCCCGGCGAATTGATGATTATCCTCCGCGGCTAGATCGTCGAAGAAATCGGACTCGGAATCGACCGAGAAGCTGCGAACGTGACGGCCAGGGGGAAGAGGAATCGGAGGAGCACCGTTGGATGAGGTTTCTTCCGGAGGAGAATCGACGGACATCGGAGACGGTTGTGGTTGTTGCGGTGGTTGCGGTGTTGGGGCGTTGAGGAAGTCGAGGGAAGAGAAATCTACATCGGAAGGATCGAAAAGGAGGAGATCGTCGATTGATTCGCCGGAGAAGAAAGTGTCGGAGCGAGCTCGACGGTGATGTGAGATACGCTGACGTGGCGCTTCTGGCATACGTTCGATTTCGCTTAGAATCGAAGATTGGTTTGGTCTCAGGGAAGGCTCCATCGATTTTTTCCGGCGGTGGCGAGGTTTAGGTTACTGTTTCAACTACCTAACGAAGGAGAGAAATCTTGAAGATGAAATGATAGTAGAGAGAGTTTTGTCAAAGAGGGGCAAGTAGAGAAGACGACATGACATTTGGTCTGAAAAAACCTATATTCTCGAAATTAATATTAAATAAAAAATAATATTTCTGTATTTGATTGGTGGTAATGGGTTTGGACATACGGTTTAGTCGGTTCAAACCGGACAAACACTCAGTTCGGTTATGTATTTCGAAAACTATGTCGAATTGAATCGATTTTTTTTTCTTATTTAGTTTTTTATGCTCGATTCTTTGAAAAATGGACTAAATTTATTAACTCAGCCAAATTCAAAAATACATTTGTAGTCATTTTTTAGGAACCGAATCCAAACGAATTGATCAAATTGGTTTTATTTGGTTTGGATTTTATACGCAAATAGAGATGTCAAACAGGGTAATCCGAGTCCAAGTAGCCCCATCCGATGCGGGTTTAAATTTTTTTTTGGGTCTGGCGGGCTGACCCATCATAAACTGCGATCCTAAATTGATGTGTCCAAGCCCGACCCGCTTATATTCTGCGGTTTTGCAGGCTGGCCCGCAGATTCATACTTTTTTCTTCATCTTAAGTTTTTATGACATTTAGACTTATAGAACCAGAAAATCTGCAAGAGGAGAATAAAGTTTTGCTCGTAACTGAATCACAATATGCATAAGAAACAAGACTAAAGAAAATTCTTGTTTAAGTAAATTCGATGAACAAATAAACGAATTCGATAAACCTCTTATACAAAACTCCTAACCCTAAGATACTATAAGATTTGAAAAATCAATTTAACGGTAAGAATAAACACTTAGTGTTGAAAAATAAATAAATGAATTACAAATAATGATACACATCAAAACTGGTAATTAAGCTAAAGAACCATCATGATACAAGCAACAAGACATTCACATATAAAATATAAAAAAATAGATGAACATAGCTTATTTGTTAGTCCAGCGTACAAACAAATGTGATTCTCAAGCAAAACTATTTATTATCAATTCAAGATTTAAGCGATTCTAAATTACCTTTGCATCGCTGCAGACAAAATAGAAACCACGTCCGTGATATAGTCGATGAGCAAAACCAAAAAAAAAAAAGAAGCAAACTTATGATATTAAACTGAAATTAAAATATTAAAAAAATACTAGTTTTTGTCTGGAAAGACAACGATCAGATTTTCTCCCAAATTCAAAAATCCAATCACAGAATCTGAATCGAATCGAATATAAAACGCATACCAGTTTGATGATTCCTTGATCTCATTGAAATGAAGCTATCACAAAGCCCAATAGCTGAATTGTGTGACTCCACTAGGCTTCGATTCACCCATGAAACTACTATTTCGAAATCCACCAATCAAAGATGACAAAATACTTCATTTTTTGAGCTTTACAAGAAAACATCAAATTCTGCAGGTTAGACCACAATTCCGCGGATCCACTCTAACCCGACCCGCAAAACCCCAACTTCCACGCGGGTTTGGACCGCGAAACCCGCATTTTATTTGGACAAATTTTATGGAGTCCAAACCCGCACCGCTGCGGTTCTACTTGGGCCGAACCCGCGGGTCAGAGTCCAATTTGACACCTCTACGGCTAACCTACTACTTTTAAAAAAAGAAATTAGTTAAAAACTGGAGAAATAAAATGTTTTGAAGTCCCCAAAAAGATTAATTTTGGAAGCCAATTAATAGATAAAATAATAAAGTTAAGAATTAATTACATGACACTTTCTGAGTCTAATTAAGACATTTTTAGCTATTTAGACATTTTGTGTTAGCCCTGGAATTATTATCTGATATCCGATCTCCGATTCGGTATCCGGTCTCTGATTCGGTAGCCGGTCTCCGATCCGGTATTCGGTCATATCCGATCCGTAAAAACCGAATATTCATGTAGTTCGAATCCGGATCCGGATCCGGATAGTGAAATTAAGTATTCGGTTATTTTGGATACGGATCCGAATAATAGAAAATTTTGAAACCAGATATCCGTTATCCGTTGATTAAGTATTTATTTATTTTTGATAATATTTATTTATTTTTAAAAATTAACTTTAAGAATTGAACACATTGAATATGCAGTCATTATCATATTGAGTATGAAGTTTGGATGAAGTAATAACCAGTTTAGAAATTTTTGGGCATGCAGCCATGCATTCATTTTTTTGTTTTAATTATGTTTGATAATAATTTTTGGTTTAACTTCTTTACATATGATTGAAATTCATATTGCATAATATTTTTTATTTCAGATTGTGAGAAAAGAACATGAAAATGGATAGCACATGAACATGAAAATAAATTAACTTCTCTATTACTATTTTTTATTAGCTATGTAAATTTTTAAACTTTATGCTATTTGAATGCTTTTTAATTTTTGCTATTTGTAACTTTTTCTATGATGATCCATTTTAATTATCTATGTTATCTCACTATAATTTTAAAAAAATTGAAGAGTTTTTTTAAAATCAAAAAAACCGGATATCAGGTCGGATATCCGTAAATATTCGGTTCAAACCAGATCTCCGGAATTTTTGAACCCGGATAATAAAATTGATTATCCGGCGGATCCGGATCCGGATACCTTAAAAAGTCCAGATATCCGGCTTCGTTCCAGGCCCTACTTTGTTTGTGTAAAAAAATGAAACTAGAGTTAATTTGGTATTACACTATTCACAAAACTCTAAAATAATAATAATAATTTATTGTTATTTTTATTATAATATAAATATTAAATTATTTATCAATTGATTAAATTTCATAACTATAAATAATATACTACTTTTTAATATTATCATTTATAATAATATGATTTTTAAATGTAATTCATAGAAAATTTTAATTAGAATTAATATAAATACAAAAAATATTTGAATTAATACACACTATTATTAAGATTAAATAAAGTTCTATTAAAAACACTGAAAACATAAAAGTACAAAATTAAAATCAAACAAACATAAAAACTAAATAAAACAAGCTAAATTTTCAAGACATAATTAAATTTAAACAATAATTAATACCCAGGAAAATTATTATTTCTGGTTCTTTTAAACAAATTATAGTAGGAGGTAAAATCTTGTGAGACAACTGGTGATCCTTGAACTTCATCTTGAGGGTGTTGTCCTTGAGCATGAGGTTCTTGAACATGTTGGCCTTGAACTAGTTCTCTTTCAGCTGGATCTCCTTGATACTGAGATGCTCGGTACACAGTATTGGCTTCGATAATCTTCTCCATGTTCTCCATATCGGTTTGTATGTGCTCTCCACTTAGAATTTATGCTCTTTGACTTTCAATATACGCATGAATCGCCGATCGGGTTTTCAATTTCTTATTTATAGGTTCTTCCACCTTTAAAGAGTTGAGAAATTTTACTCTAGACAACATTAAATACACAGTTTGGAATAATAATACATCTTCAAAAAACAATCTCCAACACCATAGGTTAACGTAACCCTGGTTTACTTTTGCTGAAGTAACCGCCTATATTAAGGGTGATAGAAAAGAATTTAATATCTCCTTTTTCATATCTTCTTTTTAATTTTTCATTATTTTTACTGAAGAATTTAACCGCTTACTTTTGCTGAAGAAAGTAACCGCCTACTTTTGCTGAAGAATTTAATATCTCCTTTTTCATTACTTCATCCTTGCTATACCCCTCTCCTCCCCAGACTTTTAACCAAATACAGCCTTTTGATGTTCCTCTTTTCTTCCAAACTCCAGACTCTATCTATGGTATTCCAAAAATCAATCGTACAACTATAATAAAATCTTGAAAGATGTTATATTCAAGATTTCATTATAGTTGTACGATTGATTTTGGAATATAAAGCAAAAGTAGGCAGTTACTTTTTTCAGCAAAAGTAAACGGTTAAATTCTTCAGCAAAAATAATGAAAAATGAAAAAGAGATATAAAAAAAGAGATATTAAAGGAAATATTAAATTCTTCTCTATCGCCATTAATATGTAGGTGGTTTCTTCAGCAAAAGTAAACCAGGGATACATTAACCAATGCTGTTGGATATTGTTTCCGAAGATGTATTAGAGCATCTCCATCCCTCATTCTTATATGATGGGTTGTTAAACATTGTTTAATATTAAATTTGACATCTTAAAAAATATTAAACATTTTTTATTTCTCTCTTTCTTTTTTTCAATTATATGGTGCCATGTGTTATATACCACTAAAATGAGGTTCTTCCACAAGAGTTTATAAATCTGGGATATAAGCTTTTTCTCTTTTTCTAATTTTTTTAATACTTAAAAATCCTTACAACTCCATTATATCCTTGCAATGGAGATGGTCTTATTATTCCAAAAAGTATATTTAATGCTGTCTAGAGTAATATTTCTCAACTCTTTAAAGGTGGAAAAACCTTGATACTGAGGTGCTCCCCTATAAATAAGAAATTGATTTTCAATTTCTGCTCTTTAATTTTCAACATGAAGCCACACATGACATTTTCTTCATTAGAATATGAAGCAGAGCGAGTTGAAGTCATTTTAGAAGGAATATTGGTGGTAAAAAAAAGAATGGAAGATGTATGATCATTCGAAGAGAAGTATACGTTTATATAGAGAAGTTAGATCTTGGCCAGAGAAATTTAAGGGTGTAGATTGATTCGTAATTTTCTCATAAGATGATAATAGAGAAATACATGATTTGACTAAACAATGCTACGGTTAGATCTTGGCCGGAGAAATTTAATAATGAAGATTGATTTGTATTTTCTCAGAATGTGATAATAGATAAAGACATGATTTGACTACACAATGCTACGGTTAGATCTTGTCTAGAGAAATTCAACGGTGTAGATTGATTCGTTATTTTCTCATAAGATGATAATAGATAAAGACATGATTTGACTAAACAATGCTACGGTTAGATATTGGTCAGAGAAATTCAAGGGTGTAGATTGATTCGTAATTTTTTCATAAGAGCATCTCCAATGGTTTCCCTCATTTTTTCCCTCAAAATCTTATAAGGGTTTATAAGATTACTTAAAAGGGTTTATAAGATTACTTAAAAGGGTTTATAAGATTACTTATAAGGGTTTATAAGATTACATTTAATGGTTTATAGATTGATTCGTAATTTTCTCATAAGAACATCTCCAATGGTTTCCCTCATTTTTTCCCTCAAAAAGGGTTTATAAGATTACCTTTAATGGTTTATAGATTGATTCATATTTTTTTCAGAAGGTGATAATTGCTAAAGACATGATGTGACTAAACAATGAAACGGTTAGATCTTTTCCGGAGAAATTAAATGGTGTAGATTGATTTATAATTTCTTAGAAGGTGTTAATTGTTATAGACATGATGTGACTAATCAATGCAACAGTAAAATCTTTGCTAGAGAAATTCAACGGCTTAGATCATTTGCGTACTTTATAAAATGGGTATCATGTTTGGAACTTAAAAATATTATCACCATCAAAATCTATTTATTCTCTTAAAAGATGAACTTCTTCTTCTTCAACAATTATTTTTTAAATAATCCTTTGTATACCGAGACGATGTTCCGACGAAGATTCTGGATGAGTCACTCTTTGTTTCCGCGTATTCATGAAGCGATACAAGGACATGACACTTATTTTTTCCAGCGAAGAGACGGTGTCGGTAGACTTCAGTTGTCTGGATTGTAAAAAATGACTGCAGTGTTTCGAATGTTGGCGTACAGTTCACCAGCAGATTCCACTGATGAGTATGTCAAAATAGGGGTGTCCACAGCTATAGATAGTATGAAGAGATTTTGTCGTGCTGTTTTAGATGTGTTTTTTCAGCCGTTATCTTCGATCACCAAACGCTAACGATGTTGCACGGCTACACCACATTGGTGAAAGCCGAGGATTTTCAGGTATGTTGGGTAGTTTAGATTGTGTGCATTGGAAATGGACTAGCATATTGTAGAAGCTGGTTGTAGTGGATCTCCTATTATGATTCTAGAAGCTGTAGCCGATTATTACAGCCGATTATGATATTTGGATTTGGCATGCATTTTTTGGGCTACCGAGATCTAACAATGATATCAATGTCCTAGAGACATCTCATCGTTTTGCTAATCTAGCTGAAGAAACTGCTCCACCTGCTAATTATATTATTAATGAAAAAAATTATAATATGTGTTATTATCTAACTGCTGGTATATATCAAAAATGGTCTACTCTTGTTCAAACAATTCATAATCCACGTGGTCCCAAAAAGAAATTATTTGCAAGGAAGCAAGAAGCATGTGGAAAAGACGTGCAACATGCATTTTGAGTATTTCAGTCAAGATTTGCAATTGTGAACGGACCATCACGCTTTTGGAGTAAGAGAGTGTTGCATGATATAATGCATAATATGATCATAGAGGAAGAACGTGATGTCGATGCAATAATTGAAGAACGAACCGAAGTCCCATCTACTGAAGTTGAGATAGAGAGTAATGAAGATGTTCGATTTCAAGAATTCATAATCCACGTGGTCCCAAAAAGAAATTATTTGCAAGGAAGTAAGAAGCATGTGGAAAAGACGTGCAACATGCATTTTGAGTATTTCAGTCAAGATTTGCAATTGTGAACGGACCATCACGCTTTTGGAGTAAGAGAGTGTTGCATGATATAATGCATAATATGATCATAGAGGAAGAACGTGATGTCGATGCAATAATTGAAGAACGAACCGAAGTCCCATCTACTGAAGTTGAGATAGAGAGTAATGAAGATGTTCGATTTCAAGAATTCTTAGCTCGACACAGGAAAGTCAAGGACTGAGAAGCTCATATTGAACTTTAAAATGCATTAATCAAACACTTGTAGTCTGAATATGCTAATTCTGAGAATTAGTAATATGTATTTTATTTTCCGTTGTTTTTATTTTATCGATTGTAATTTTTTTTTCATCACTGAATATATTGTTATTCTTTGTTTTTCAATTTTTTTTCTTCTTTCTATTTTCCTTCTACTTTTCTTCACCGTTTACTTCTTTTTCACCATCCTTGTATTTCCGGACTTCTTCTTCTTCTTCTATTTTTTTCCTATTTTTACTCCTCTTCTTCTTCCTATGACTTGTCTTATTTAAAACTCATTATTGTCACACTCTTCAATTTTGTCTACATCATCTTCCAATTTTCTTCCCATTCAACTTCTTTTCATTGTCTTTGACTTTTTTACTTTTTTTTCACCATCCTTGTATTCTCCAACTTCTTCTTCTTCTTTTTTTTTTACCAATTTTTACTCATCATCTTCTTTAAATTCTTTGTATTATTTAGATTCTTATTCTTCATTTTCACCTTATCCTACTTTGGCAATATTATCTTCTATTTCTTTCTCTTCAACATTTTTAGTTTTTTTTCTTCAACATCCTCATCTTCTTATCATTATCCTTCTTTGCTATTTTTATTCTATCTATTTTCTTCCTAATTCAATGTAGTTGTTTGATTTCTTTTGCTTTTATATGTGTATACTATGTTATTCTGGTATGGTCAAGATCATCTCCAATGGAACTGCATAACACCAAATTTGGTGTAATTTTTGCACCAAACTTCTCCAATAGAACTCTAAAATCTAACACCAAATATAGTGTTATAAACAGTATTACACAAAATTTGGTTTGATATTATTCACAACAATAAACATTATTCACTTATTTTATTAATAAAATAATTAATTAAATAAATATAAAATTAAATATAAAGAGATTTTTCAATTTAGTAATATAATAATAAAGAATATTTTTTTTTGGTGTGATATTTGATGTTGTGGTTGGAGATGAAAAATAATTTGGGTATTGAAATCATATCAAATATAATGTAATTTAATTTAAATTATGGGTATTATGGTTGAGATGCTATATTTGACCTAAAAGAATGACTTTTTTTTTTTATAGTTTTAATTGTAATCAATTTCTTTTGTTCAACATTTGTTCCGGCTTAAATCCCAATTTGTTTGGAAAAAATTCAAATTAAATTGGTGAATTTAATATAATTTAGATTTCTTTTTTGAAACAAATTAGGATAGAAACAAATGTTATGGAATCTGGCTCTAAGGATATGTGAAAGATATTACCTTATATATAATGATAGAAGCAGCCCCAAGATCAATGTTAGTGAACGCAATTTCATCCAACAATTGAAATATTTATTCGTCTCAATATTGTTCAATCTTAACAGGTATAACAAAAATTCTACATCAATGAACAACATAAAAGGAAAAACGGACAACGCAAAGAAAGTTCAAACGCGTCTAAACCGCCAAAATCAAATCAGCAGTTTCCCGTTTTTCCGCTTTTCTCATAATACAACATTCTTCAGACTATACTTGGAGGATCTCCAATCCAGCTACAAGTAGCACGCGACCACCGAGTTCTGATACAATCCACCAATGGTGCATGCTGTACCGGTTTAGGCTGGTTCACTTCTGAGTCTTTCTCAGAGCTCGTCGGCATTGCGCAGGACATGTACTCCTCCGGTGTCCATTTAGGAGGAACAGAGACGTTTAGTTTCGTGAGACGCGGCCTTTGCATAGGAACCGTCCCACCTTCCACAGCCATAGCTTGACCACCACCGTTAATGTCGGATTTGGCAATCCCGTTGAAGTGATAAATATCAAAGACTTTCTTACCCATCATTCCTGTTGAATCCTTTATCCCTCCCAAATTCCGGTCCAGCTCCAAGATCACTTGCCATAATTCGCTCCACACGATGAACCCCGTGGCACAGATATCATTGAGCTTATCAGTTGGGAGTCTGATGTTTGTTTCCTGAATAACTTGGTGGAAGGCCTCCACGCTGATGAAACCTCCTCCTCCGCTTTGGTCTCTTGCATCGAAAGCTCTTCTTATCTGAGCCTCTCTCAGCTCAAGCTCGTTTTCTTCTTGGACGGATGGATCCAGCGCAAACAGGACGGTGTAATGTGACTCACTGCCAATAACCCATATTGGCCATTTGGGACATTTAAGATTCTGGCCGACTTTGCAGAAATTGAGAGACTCGAGCAACGTGAGGAAGCCCACCTCCACATTTTTAGATATACCTTTTAGAAACATACCGCCTCCAAGATCCATCCTTCCATCAAACACATTAGGAACCGCTTCTCCACACAGCAGCATGTTTACAATTTCCTGGAAAAAAAAAACGGGCATAGAGAAAAATCAGCAATACTCTCAAGGGAAAAGAAGGGATAAAGAGTAAAAAACAAGTTACGGATCAGTTCGTTCTACTACCTGGGAGGCATGTCCAAATGGTGCAGTTACTAGGGGGAGGTTTGGATCATCTCTGTCGGTTTGAACGGTATCCTATTCATGACAAAAGAATTTATTTATGGCTACAACACTAGGAATGCAATTATCATAGACAGTTTTCACAATTTTAGGCAGTAGTACACTCATAAGGAACAATGATCTAGTCTGGAACATGATATTCTGGTTCTCTTAAGATCAGAAATCAATAACTAGCTTTATGTCTTACTGAACCGTACAACAGAGACAGAATCAAAGAATAATCATAAGCATTTTTCTACTTGTCCTCGATTACTAAAATGCTGATTTGGTACTGTTAATTAACACTTATCAGATTCATGCTTCCATTTGTTAGATACACAGTGAATTAGCTGCCGTATCAACGGATATTTTTTTCTATATTACGTTGAATTCTCTTTTCTGGCTGTAACCTCAATAGTAAGAACCACATGACCAAATCAAAGGTTGCCAAGTGCAGCACATGACCAAATCAAAGTATTCCAAGTTGCTCGAAAAAACTAAACCCTATGATTAATTGAGACGTCAATTCAATCCCCTAATCTATTATTCAGGTATGACTCTTTGTACAAATGTTAACAAACAAAAACAAAAAATTAAGGATCAAGGTTGCATCAATACCAGTCCACGGGAGAGTAAAGCTGAAATGAGGAATAGCAAAGCACCCATGCGACTTTGGAAAGCAGTGATTGTGCCTTCTAGCTTACTAAGGGCATTGGATTTAGTAGTGAATGTCTCGAATCTTAAGATCTTCTGCAAATCTGAAGCAGACTCAATGGGAAGCCCACTAGCCATTGCCTGCCAATATTATTAGAAGGAATCATCTAATAGGGACGCAAAACAATCATTGCACCAAATATGAAGAACAAGTGAAGTTTGACTAACCTCATCTTTCGGATTAATAATGGACTTCTCGGAATTAGAGAAACTCGCTATTACAGCACGGTTATTGTTTCCACACATAAATAGAATCTCACACATGCTCCTGACAAGGGCCCTGCAAAATCAGGGACATAGAATGACAGATTCTGAGAACTAAACCATGATAACTGAAATTGCGACATGAATCATAGTCTAACAAATCTTCTGAGAATATTTCACCTTGTTTTTACATCTTCTGGTACAGAAGAGAAAGAGTTTGACGAGACATGACGATTAGATAATGTCCAGACACCCAAACTTGGGGAAGCTTTACCTATGTCATCCGGAACGTAAAGAAGGTATTTAAGAACAAATGCCTACACAGAAAATGGAACAGTCAAGATCAACTGTAAGAATATTCACATGTTACAGAAAACCATCAACTACAATTAACTTAGATAACATGCCAGAACAAGGAAAACAAGAGAATTACTTGTAGTGCAGCTAAAACACCGCAGGGACCACCTTCATGCTGCACTAAGCCTATAGTAGTCTCAGGATCAGGGCTAAACCTATGAAAGTGTAGTAAAAACATTAGTCACATAGTTGATTGTGAAATACTATGTCTCAAATACCAGCAAGAACGACAAACATTATGGCAATACAAGATATATCAATTACTAACACATTTA
The DNA here is from genome assembly GCF_000478725.1 of Eutrema salsugineum. NCBI lineage: Eukaryota > Viridiplantae > Streptophyta > Magnoliopsida > Brassicales > Brassicaceae > Eutrema > Eutrema salsugineum. The sequence goes on from NW_006256486.1 coordinate 13,792,115, forward strand.
GGAGATATTACTGAGCATCTAGGAGACTAACACACATATGGAAATTTCAAGCTCTTAAAAATTCACCGAGGAACGTATTTTATTGAAGATTATGTTACCATATGACATGTCTGACACAAACAAGCTATAGTCCAAAATTATATCGTGAAGACAAAAGTTATGGAATAACTCAACATTTCGCGAGACTATGCAAATCTGGTTTCTGAAATTAGAAATGAAAAAAATACAAGCACTGTAATCATGCATCCAAAGTGTGACCCGTCAAAATTAAAGTACATTTCACCGTAGAGTTTCTCCAAAAAAAGTTTGATTCGGATAGATATGCAGCAATGACTTACGGGAGATTAATTGATGTTTGATTGATTTGGTATTTTTTTTAAAAGAACTAAAGGGATTATGGTTGTGTTTTCTAACAAAAAATGGAGAATCTAGCTTCTGTGTCTGACTACTTTATAAAGGTTTTCGAGGGCTAGGTTTGTATCCGTTAACTAGTCATTAACCATATTAACCACCAATAATTATGACAAATCTTGTCATCTCAGCTACATTTCCATTTGGGAAAAAAAGGGCAGAACCAACACCATGACTTTTCTCATTAATAAAGGCCATTATACTTCTCAAACTCTCCAACTATATAAGATCAAATGCTTGAGAAAACTTTGAATACTACAATCCAAAGAATCAACTTCTTCAAGGCCTTCCTTCTATATGAATATACACAATAATCAATACCAAATACGCCACATCATTGGTAAATGCAACTAATCCAATAGCACCCAAATTTCAACTCAACTTAGGAAGAACGGTAAAAGCACACAAAATTTAAACAATCTCAGTCGAATTTCATCGGTAAAAGAACACAAAGTTAAACCCAATCCATGAATCAATCTGCTAAAGAAAAATCATACCTTATGCCTTGATTAGTCCATTGTGCAAGTACACTTTTCGATACCTCATTTCCAAACACCATTGTGAACAACTGATTTGACTCTTCCGGCGATAACTCATTCCCGGAAGAACCATCACCGTCACAAGATCTCATCGCTTCACCGATCTTCACAGCTTCATTACCAACCGCAATTGGCGAAGCCAGAGCTAGAGCTCTGGGCTTAGCTTGAGCAGGAGGGCTTTTAGGAAACACCATCATTCGTTTCTCTGCTGCAGCAGCCATGATCTCTCTCTGCAACCGCCGGCTTTTTGCCTCCGGCGATTCACCGGAGGAACCACGGAGTTGAGATCCGGATCCAGTTTCTTCAATGGGTTTACTCCGTTTCGGCTCCGGAGGATTGTATTGCATACTCATCTGAAGAGCCAATTTCAAATCTTCGTCCTCTTGATGATCCGCCATTGAAACACACAGTGATTGCCCGGATCCCAAAGATCGCAAATTTGCGTTCTTGGAGAAAACTAAGACTTCGGTTACGATTTGGGCAACGTTAAAAAACCAAAATTTGTTGTCTCCGCAAAGATCATAAAAAAATTGTAAGGATCAGATTTAGCGGAATCAGAGAAAACCTAATCCGAATCTGGTGATGATAAAATCAATATATACAAGTCCTAAAAGAGATAATCATAATAGATTTTGTTAATCCTTAGGAGTTAAATTTTTTCCTAATTTGGTAGGCATCGAAGACTAAAGAAAAGGTATGAATTTAAGGAGTTCTCTTTTGATTTTCAACGATTTTAAGGCAAATAAACTCTACAAGGAAAAGAATATGGAAACTTTTTAAATCAGCTTATCATCTCTGGATCCGTTTCACGAGTAGAATAGTGTTTTTTGTTTTTTTTTTAATTCATCGACTGGTCAACCCTTCTTTTCTTTTAGTCAACAGGTAGGTGGTCAAGTGTTCTTTTATATCCGAAGTCACATTGGTTTAGTGGCTTTGCCGCTTTGTCCGTTTTTTGTGCACAGAGATTCGACCCGATCTCCTCAAGGGGGTTGAGAGACGGTCATGTGAGCCCATACAAAACCCTAATCCAACTTTTTTTTTTTATTAGCACCAAGATATTCGAGGCCCGAGGGCATCCGAGCCCAAAGGCACCGGACTAATCCCTTGGTAACATGCCACATGGCTAAACATTAATTTGATAATTATGCGTTTGGGAGGAGTCGATCCTTGACCTAAACAAACTTGACGACCCTTCCCACAAAGGGAAACCTTTAATCCTAAATTTATTCATTTAAGAATGGTAATCATGTTTCACCGAACAATTCCACCAAATGAATATGAGTGTATGTATGATATTAGTGTTGTATGATTGATCTGTAATGCAAAAAAACATAGATAAAAACCTTTTGCTCATCCTATATATATATTTTTAAGGATTCTGTTGAGATATCAATCCAAGTCTCACATCAGAAATTTAGATTAATATGGTCTAGTATATAAGCATGATGTCCAACAGTTTAGTATGAGGCCTTTTGGGAAGGAATCCGAAAACAAATCCATGCAGGTTTTACCACTTGAACCCAAAGTGTAAAATATCATACTAATAGGAAGTTGGACATGGGCTTGAAAAACCCAATAATGGTATCAGACCGAGGTTCTAGAAAAGGTGGATCTGGACAAGTGGGTGTGGGCTGTGTGATTAGTGTGGGAGGAAGAGAGTCTTTAAGGTGACCTTGCGATTGGGGTGCCGGTGCCTTGTATCGAAAGTCTTCCTAACAGTTGCGCAAGGGTTAGGAGAAGAGTTTCGATGGTGCGTACGGTGGTACAATATGGGTGCCAATTTTCACAGGAAGTTGGAAGGTCACGGGTTTGTGTGGTTCTTGGTTTGAGGGAGGGATTGTTGGGATATCAATCCAAGTCCCACATCGAAATTTTAGACCAATATGGTCTAGTATATAAGCATGATGTCCAACAGTTTAGTATGATGCCTTTTGAAAAGGAATCCAAAAACAAATCTGTGCCGGCTATACCACTTGAGCCCAAAGCGACATTATATCATACTAATAGGGAGTTGGACATGGACTTGAAAAGCCCAACAATTGGTATCAGAGACATGTTCTAGAAAAGGTGGACCTCGACAAGTGGGTGTGGGCTGTATGTTCGGTGTGGGAGAGAGAGTCCTCTAGGTGACCTTGCGATTGGGGAGCCTTGTATCGAAAGTCTTCCTAACGGTTGTGCAAGGGTTATGAGAAGAGTTTCGTTGGTGCGTACGACGGTACAAGATGGGTGCCAAGTTTTGCAGGAAGTTAGAAGGCCACAGGTTTGTGTGGTTCTTGGTTTGAGGGAGGGATTGTTGGGATATCAATCCAAGTCTCACATCGGAAGTTTAGACCAATATGGTCTAGTATATAAGCATGATGTCCAAGAGTTTAGTACGAGGCCTTTTGGAAAGAAATCGAAAAACAAATTCGTGCAGACTTTGCTACTTGAGGACAAAGCGGACAATATTACACTAATCGGAAGTTGGAAATGGGGTTGAAAAACCCAACAATTGGGAGGCCTTTTGGGAAAAAAACCCAAAATAAAATTTGTGTGAGATTTTCTACTTGGGCTCAAAGCGAACAATATCATACTAATATGGAATTGGACATGGGCTTTTAAAGCCCAACAATTGGTATCAGAGGTTCTGGAAAAGGTAGACCTGGACAAGTGGGTGTGGACTGTGTGTTTAGTGTGGGAGAGAGAACCCTCAAGATGACCTTGCGATAAAGAGGTGCTGGTGACTTGTGCCAAAATTCTTCCTAACAGTTGCGCAAAGGGTTAGGAGAAGAGTTCCGTTGGTGCGTACGATGGTATAAGATTGGTGCCAAGTTTTACAACAAGTTGGAAGACCACGGGTTTGTGTGGTTCTTGGTTTAAGAAAGGAACTGTTGGGATATCATTCCAAGTCCCATATTAAAAGTTTAGACTAATATGGTCTAGTATGTAAGCATGATGTCTAATAGTTTAGAGGCCTTTTGGGAAGAAATCCAAAAACAATTCTGTGCGGGCTTTGCCACTTGAATCCAAAACGGACAATATCATATTAATAGGGAGTTGGACATAAGCTTAAAAAATCCAACAATTAGTTGTCTAGGATTATTAAATCTAGTCTAACAGATAAAAGATGAATAAGGTATATGATGGGGTATCTGTTTTAGATATAGAACAATAGACTTTTACATAGTTTAATAAGAGTTCAGAAATTGATTTTTGACTACCCAAATTTTACGATCCCGTTTTGTTATCTGTTGGTAATGTCTCGTATTTTATCGATTACACTTAACTAATGTTTTTTAATATCTGTTCCCTATCCTAATTTGTTACATTAAACTGATGTCAATAATGGATATATATATGACCTACCTAATACAATCAATTTTACTAGATTTTTGTAGATAACGTTTTCTAATTTGCGTTAAGTTAGCGTATAATACCACAAAATAGAATTTAGAATAGTTTACAAATACCTGAGAATACTATCAACAGATAACTAATGCATCATTTGGGGTCAATTGTTGCTATAAAACTCTTCTTGAATTAAATGATGAGTACTTTGCTCAATCAGTTATCTCTCTACTTTTAATATCAAGACAAAAAGTTTGTATCATTTATAGGGGTGTGTAAATGGTTGTTGAGGTAACAATTAATGATCAAATCTGGCTGAGAAGCAAATAACCAAATATATTTCAATTGCATGGAACTATGTACAAATACAAGAAACACAGAAAATTAGATGTGGTTTCTCAACAAGCTCAACTTGGAGTTGCATCCTAGAAATAACACTTGTTTCATTTTAATCTAAGATCGGTAATAGGAAAACTATTATAGTGTTTTCAATTCATTTTATGAGGCCTTTTTATGGTGATTTGTATTAGGTTTGCTCAATGTATATAAAAAGAACTACCTGTAGAATGTGTTAGGTATATTGTAACTATAGTAATCTTATATTTTGCGGTTCAATCCTCTTCATATTGATGTTACCTTGTGATAAATTTGTGGGGCGTTTGGTCATCTATTGGCTAGATTAATAAGCATATATAAACTAGCTGAACGTTTTTATACATAATTATTTTTTACTACTAAAAATAATTTTAAGTTGATATAACATAACTATATTAAAAGTATTCGAAAAAATGATGGAAGTATATGTTTTATACCAAAAAAATGAAACCCTTATAAGAAGTAACGAATCTATTATATAAAAAGTGGGTTGTGTCTTACAAACGTGACACATCAGCACCCCTTCTTTTGACACATCAGCTTTACTAAAAAAATAAACTAAACATTATTTAAGAAAAAAATTTATCGATATCAAACTTTTATTGATTATGTCATATTAGTATTAGTTTCTCATCCAAAAACGATTCATCTTCTATACTTCCTCTTTCCTTTTGTATTCAACCCTTTCAAGCTCCCTTCCTCATCCGCAATCAATTCGTTTGAGATGAAAACTGAGAACTATCCTTAGTTTTGTGGACGCCATTATAGCTAAAAACAGTTCATGTCCAGATGTCCTCCAATATTTTTCGCTTGAATTGTGGTATGTATGTCCATGATCTCTCTCACACTTTGTAAAATTATACTTTGAAAGCTTCATGAACATGTATGATGACTCTCTAAATAATATATGTCTAACCAACTATATGTCAGGTCTCCGGTCCTCTAGGATCAACTCCCAACGATTAGAGCATCTCCTCGTTGGTATGGTTTACTGGTGCTTGCCTCGAGGAAGATGTCACTAATACACAACAATTTTGAAGTTTTTGACCAATCAAATCAACTAAAATCTGAAATTGGAAACTTCAAATTTTTAAAACATTATATGGGCTCTTTTTTTTTTTATAAAAAAATAGTAAGCATGACCTTGAGTGTTAGAGATAGATCAAAGGCGAAGGATGTGTAAGCAAATGCCATTAGAAAGGGTAAAACTATAAAATATACATATCAATATGTTATATATTTAACACTTGTTTGTTGGGTGATATATCTGCATATTAACTAAAAAAGGCTATCTATCTATATTCTTTAAATTTATTTCCATATTAACTTTTTGTGTAAGACATGATGCAAATTCAAGATAGTTATGGATTCACCGTAATGATCAACCTAGAGAAATTAATAGAGAAAATGACTATACATTGATCTAAAAAAATGAACCGATATAATTAATGACCAAAGCAGTATCATGCACAGTACAGAAAAACACATTAAACATTTACAAAAAGATGAAACAATGTTGCCAAAAATATAAGTTTTTTTCTCTAGTTTGGTCAAAAACTAAAGTCAAATTCAACCAATATGCTCCATGAATCAGTAAACTGGATTTGATAATTGACCGATATTGTTGGTATTGATTTGGTGGAGGATGAAAATGTTCTATTATTAATTGACAAGGACATTAAAAAAGTAACATTTGTTCTACGTATTATTTAGATAAGTGCCATACTGAGGTGTCACTCTCAGAGAGCTTCTCAGAGATATTTTAAAATTAGATTCAATTTACTAAATTAATTACATCATATACTATCATATACCACATTAAACATTTACAAAAAGATGAAACAATGTTACCAAAAAAATAAGATTTTTTCTCTAGTTTGGTCAAAAACTAAAGTCAAATTCAACCAATATACTCCATGAATCAGCGAACTGGATTTGATAATTGACCGAGTTGATTGGTATTGATTTGGTGGAGGATGAAAATATTGACAAGGACTTTAAAAAAGTAACATTTATCCTATATATTATTTCGATAAGTGCCATACTGAGGTGTCACTCTCAGAGAGCTTCTCAGAGATATTTTAAAATTAAATTCATTTTACTAAATTAATTGCATTATATACATTAATATTAATTTGATTAGAGATTAGTTTATATCAATTACAGTATATATTTAATACTCAAACATTAAATTTGTAAAGATATTCTCTCTCTTTCTATTTCTTATCAACATATTTATAAAAATTTAATACATAATAATACTTATGTTACTAAACATTATATTTCTTATCTCATCTTTATTTCATCTTAATTTTGTTTAAAAAATAATCACATTATCTATTTAATAATAAGAAAATCAAAATATTTCCATACATATTATAATTCAAATTTTTTTAATATCAAAAGCAAAGTATCTTAGTCTGATGTTGAACCGGTTAGATAGAACATACTAATCTTATTTAGTATATTTAATATATAATTTCATTCATAGAAAAATATTATTTAAATTAATTATAAAACCAATAATTATATATATCTAGCATGTATGCAATTGTATTACAAAATAAATTTAACTGTAATTATTATTTATAATTGCATAATCAGCACATAGATTTACAATTATAAATATCAGCTAACATTTTTGTAATTGTATTTATATACATTATATTTGTATATTCGAATAAGAGAATTATGATTAATATTTATCCCGCGTGCGGATAACCACCTAGTTATGGTAGTAAAGAAGCAAAAAAGGAGAAGGAGTTCGGTAAAATTTAGGTTTATTGTTTTTGGGTTTCACTGATGTCGCGGTGATGGGTAAGTTTTACCCTAAATGAAATCAATAGCTGCAAATGCACAATTGATCGATTGTAATACTTAGGGATCGAATCCACAGGGAAGGAGGATATTTCCTGCAAAAGCCTTCGAATGAAATATGAAGTAAGGAAGTAAGAACCAGACGATTTTTGAAGAGGTTTTGGTGGTGTCTTTAAAACTAACCTTAACGAGAAAATACGGAAATTAAAATGACCTAATAATTAAACTTAAAGAAATGGACTAAAAATGAGAACAACGGCTAGACCTAATTGCTTGTATGAAAATCGGCTCGGATAAAGAAAAATAACCTTGTATTGAAATCGGCGAAAACTTATAAAGACGAGACGATGAGTTTTCAGGGAAATTCTCTCCGGGGGATGAACAATTCAAAACATTTCTAAGAGAGTAAATTAAAATATCATAGCTAAAACTTTTAGAACTCGAGTCACGAATGTATGAATACGCCACTGTCGTGATCATAACCAACTATCTCTCTCAACCTTGACCAGTAGGTTTCCACTCTGGCCCTGGAAGAGAAAAGATGCGATATGCTTAAGACTCATCAATATTCACAGCTCTCCCATAGGTAGGTTTCCACTCCTATGGTCGATCTGCTCTTCTCGAACTAGATCTGGCCCCGAATGAATTCTTTCGCAACACCCAAGACCTAGATCAGATTGTAGTTCATGAAGCTACTCCCATGCATTATAAATAAGTTTAGAAGAAAAAGTTATAGGATTCGGCTTCAATAGCTAATGGAATCCTTATCGAACATATATAGCCCCCATCGAAAATCCCTTAAACCCAACAATAAAACAACTCAGACATGAGGAACGAAAGCAAAAACATTGTATTAAATAACTCAGTAGAAATCGATATTGAAGAAGAAATAAAAATGGTTCAAGAGATAGATCTCTATCTCCCTAAAAACAAAGTATTGAAAAACCTTAAAGTTTTCTAAAACATAAAAAGCATAAAAGATGATACGACTTAGGGTTCCTAAAACATGTATATATAGTGCTCAAGACATTTCTGGGTGTCACTTAGGGTTTCTCCAAATGAGAGAATTATTTTGGGCTTGAAAATGGGCTTCGGGGTCGGACAGACCATTCTCCGCGGTCAGGTTGGTCGGGACCGTGGGGAATAGGTTGTTGGCCACGGGTACGAATGCTTGCCGGCTAGTTTGTGGGACATCTTTCTCTTCGCGTAACTTTTGATTGAACCATTGGATTGCCATTCTGTAAAGTGTGCTGGAAAAATGGTAGTTCCATCTTTACGGTCTCCAAAATTGAGCTGGATCAGACGGTGAGAAAATCTTCATTTGGGGGTGAACTTCAGACGGTTTGATTCTGAGCTGAAATCTGGTCTTCTATCCATTTTGTAAGCTTTTCTCTAAGTTTCCTGACAAGAGTCTTGAAACTACAAATACTAGAAAAACATAATAAAAACACTTGAAAGCAATAAAAAACATAGAAAAAGTATTTCAAAACGAACCATAAAAGTGGTCAAAATACGGTGTTAACAACTCCCCCAGACTTAAACCTTTGTTTGTCCCTAAACAAAGCAAAAATCTAAACTGGTTAACTGAAAACAAAAATAGGAAATGCACAAATCCCAGAGACATTCCTAAACTAGGACCATAGATCGTACATCAATCCACAACTTAGTCTAGAAAATTCTCACAAAGACACAAAATATATTAGTCCACTTTTTCAGTCAACTAGCTCTCTACATTCATTAAGTGCAAGAGTGAATTCTCATCAAAGACATCATCCAGAGTAGACGACGTTTGGTATTTAAGGGCTATTTAAGTGGTGGAGTTAAAGTGTTTCCGGTTACCTGATGAATCTGGAGGATGCAAGATATTATGCAAAAATGCAAGAGAGATAAGGACCTGTTGATGACCGCAAATTTCAGTCACTTCTTCTTGTCAAATGTTGTTGCATAATCCTTCCTCCTTTGTTGTGAACAGCTGTTCCCCCAGACTCATGATCTCAAAAACTCCATATAATCGAACTCTAGCTTGCCTCAAGGATAAAATCGATCCTCTTAGACTCACTAAGGTTTTATTTCCTTTCTTTTCATTTCTTTCTTTTCTTTTTTGGAATTTTTTTTTATTTTTTTAAAAAGAGGAAATAACGTTTTAGAGAGAAAGAGAAAGTCTACGGGATGAAAATGTACCAATGTGTGGCGATTTTTCTAGGATAAGCTGAGTTTTCTTCTTTGTTGAATCCTTCCGGTAAAGTTTCCGGCAAAATCACAGTTCTACGTCTTAGTGACTGAAAACTACGTCGTTCCTCTTTCTCTCCAACGTTTTTGCACATATCTGCATATAAGACAATAGAAAACAAGTGCATTGTGGTTCGAAAGAGGTTTGGTTAAGGTGGGGAACTAGCTAAAGATGAACTAGCCATTCAGGATAAACAGAGAGTGGTAAAATGGTAAAGGAGTCCTGAATGTATGTTTCGTTTCCCTGGTCTAATGTTTTAATGAGAGAATTAAGTCCATGGTAAGTCCAAATAAAACAGAGCTAGTGTGTTCCCTCATCTAAATCGAAATCATTCAAATATCTCTAGGGTACTTCGCTTCAAATGTGCTTAGCTACTGTCTAGTCTAGTCCTAAATCATGAATGAGCATGTCACTAGGAACAATCTAAAACCACATAGTCAACTATCATTGATTCATGTTTACCATTCCTTTTAAAACGTATTGTTTTGAAAACCGTTATTGAAAAACTTTAAACAAAATGCAAAAATGTAGATAATGCAAGACTCATGAAAGAAAAGTGGTTAGAAAGGGATGAAATCCTCCCCCAGACTTATATCATACTGTCCTCAGTGTGAAACAAGTCGAGATTGGATGAGAAAAATGCATAGATAATCGAATTCGGTAAGCCAAAGAGAAGTTACCTGGATCTGAGATGCTGATTGAGATGGACCGGTTCCATTCAGAAAGATGTGGGAAGGTGATGAGTGGTGATGGGAGGTGGTGGGAAGTGATGAATGAGGTGGAATGAGACTTAGTGAGGTGGAATGAGGTGAAGTGGGTGATTTCGGGTTGGGTCTCATGTGAACGACTATTGGCTGCAGTCAGAGCTTACGCGACCGAGGTGAAAGCATGCTTGGCCGCGGTCAGAAAGACGCGGCCGTGGTTAAAGTGGGCTTGGCTGCGGTCCGAACTCCTGCGATCGTGGGGGGCTTAAATGCGGCCTGTTTCCTGCTTCTCCTTGGTTCCTGTTGGGCCAAGCAGTCAGGGACCATCCTCTTTTTGGTTTTTTTTTTGGTTTTTTAATTTTTTTGGCTTTTTGAATTTATAAGAAAGACCTGAAACTAAGAAAAAGAAAAAGATCAATAGATAAAGAAAGAAAACAATACCTAAATGGGTTGCCTCCCATTAAGCGCTTATGTTTTAAGTCGTTTAATTTGACTTTGGTGTAGGATGTGACTTATTCCAATGAAGAAGACCTTGTCCTAAGACAAGTTTTTTTCAAAATCTTCTTGCTTTGCCTAGCAGGCTTCTGTTGCAGGACGTTTTCCTGCTTTGCTGTTGTAAGGGACAACTTCTGTAAAGATATCTTTTGTCGATATTGTCCATGATGGCTCTGGAAGTTGCTAGAAAGGACCATCCGAGAATCACTGGATGTGCTGCGTCTCTTGTTTCGACGATGTAGAAGTCGACATGCACAATGCAATCTCCTATTCTCAATGGAATGTCTTGGGCTATTCCTTTAGGTATTGCATTGGAATCATCAGCTAGACTAATCTTCGCCATAGTCCTGCACAGGTGTTTAATACCAAGTCTCAAAGCAATAGCCTTGGACATCATCTTCAGACAAGCTCCAGAATCACAAAGTACATTGTTAAACATTTCTCCTCTAATCGAACAAGAGATGAGAAACTGACATTGACCTTCGATTTTGTGATGAAAAGGTCTACCTCTTCTGGCATGATTGAACAAGTCTTATATTTCAGAAATGGATTCCTCGCTCTCACAGAAGTAATTGCCTATCATGAAGTCTTTGCAAGTTCTTGCAAAGGTGATTCCTTCAGGCAAGTTTCGAACTACATCATTGAACTCATCAAGATTTTCTTTGCTGATTTTGTTGGTGTAGTAGCTGCATTCTTCAGGTTTTTAAAGGTGAATTGAGTATATTGCAGCATCAGGTGATGTTCTGGGAAAGGACAGGCGTCTGGCTCTCCCAAAGTAGGTTCATATATCATCCTTTGTCTCCTTGCTGTACCTAAAGAAAACTTGCAGACAACCAAGGTCCCATACATCATCAAAACCTTTATAGAGAGGGATCGTCTTCACAAACTTGTTGAATTCAATGAACTCCACGAATAGACGATAGTCTTCGTCTTCAAGGTATTGTCCTTCATATTCATTTTCATAAGCTAAAACTATGCTGCAAGGAAGTACTTCATCTTCTTCCTGATATGTTTTGGAGCTGATGGCGTACACTGTTTGCTCGAGCAAAGGGGTCCTGACCAATCCAGTAAGTGCATCTAACGAACACTGGCCTGTAAGAATAGAAGAAGGTTGAGGCGAATCTGACTGATGGTTTTCCACGGGTAGAGGACACATGACCGCGGTGAAAGGGATTTTTGCCGTAGGTAGAGGACTCATGACTGCGGCCATAGGGCTGTTGGCCGCGATCGCGGGAGGTGCGACCACTGGTGAAGGACTCCGAGGTGGTTTAGTCGTTTCATCTTCTCCTTTGCCTTCTAAATGGTTTTTTGGATCTTCTAACTCAATTTCCTCCTCTCTTGAGTCAAGATCTTTGATGAGAAGTGTCGAACCATACGTTTCGTGCCCTTGCATAAGCTTTTCGACCTTTTCTTTGACTTCATCAAGAGCATAGAGTAGTTTGTCTACGGTTGAGTCAATCTATTCTGCTTTGTCTCGAACCTTGTGTACTCCATCCCAAATCTCTTCCACGTATGAGTAAGTCTGGTTGTTATGTCTTCTGCTTCATGGAGTTTGATCTCTAAGGTATGGATGTTTCCACTAGCCTTGCGAATGCTGACTTTGTTCTCTCTAACTCGTCCTTCAACTGCGTCTATTCTTCCTTTGATAATCTCGGCATCCTTGTTTGTTTGAGTCTCGATTGATTTGACTTGAGCAGAAAGATCTTCATGCTTCTTATTGAAGTAAATTGACATGTTGTCAATTCTCTAATGAAGGGCGGCTCTAGAGACGGCTTGAACTGCGATGAATTGCTTGATTATGGCTTCAAGTTGCTCCAATTGATTACTGATCTGGACGTTCTCATTATGCTGGAGGATTTGGTGAGGTAGGCGATGCATAGGAGGTTTAGGGTTTACCATTGGAGGCGTGTAGGGATCGTCCAAGAATGCTTGGTAGTTCGGATTTGAGTTTCGAACTTCGTTGAAGAGGTCGCGTATGTATTGCTCTTCTCTGCACCTGGTGGCTTGAGGAGTATTGTAAAAACCGCTCTTGTAGTAGGGATTTTGATTTACAGGGTTCATTGTTTCGGGAACTGAAAGAAAAAGAACCAAAAAATGGAAATAACCAGAAAAGGGTTCTAGAGTCAATTTACCAACCTTTCTTAGGGTTTTGCGGAAAAGAAAACACGTGCCTTCCCGGCAACGGCGCCAAAAACTTGATGTCGTGGTGATGGGTGTGTGTCAAGTTTTACTCTAAATGAATTCAATAGCCGCAAGTGCACAGCTGATCGATTGTAGTACTTAGGGATCGAATCCATAGGGAAAGAGGATCTTTCCTGCAAAAGCCTTCGAAAGAAATATGATGTATGGAAGTCTAGAACCAGGCTATTTTTTAGGGGTTTTGGTGGTGTCTTTAAAACGTAAAAACTAATCTTAACGAGAAAATACGGGAATTAAATGACCTAATAACTAAACTTAAAGAAATCGACTAAAAACAAGAAAAACGGCTAAACTTAATTGCTTGTATAAAATTCGGCTGGGATAAAGAAAAATAACCTAAGGACTAAAACTTGTATTGAAATCGGCGAAAACCTATAAAGACGAGACGCTGGGGTTTCAGAGAAATTCTCTCCGGGGGATGAACGATTCAAAACATTGCTAAAGAGTACATTAAAAGATCCTAGCTAAAACTTTGAGAATTCGAGTCACGAACGTATGAATACGCAACTGTCGTGATCATAACTAACTATCTCTCTCAACCCTGACCAGTAGGTTTCCACTCTGGCCCTGGAAGAGAAAAGATGCGATATGCTTAAGACTTGTCAATATTCACAGCTCTCCCATAGGTAGGTTTCCACTCCTATGGTTGATCTGCTCTTTTCAAACTAGATCTGGCCCCGAATGAAAACTTTCACAACACCCAAGACCTAGATCAGATTGTAGTTCATGACGCTACTCCCATGCATTATAAATAAGTTTAGAAGAAAAAGTTCTAGGATTCGGCTTCAATAGCTACTGGAATCCTCATTGAACATATATAGCCCCAATCGAAAATCCCTTAAACCCAACAATAAAACAACTCAGACATGATGAACGAAAACAAAAACATTGTATTAAAAAGCTGAGTAGAAATTGAAGAAGAAACAAAAAGGGTTAAAGAGATAAATCTCTATCTCCATAAAAGCAAAGTATTGAAAAACCTAAAAGTATTCTAAAACATAAAAAACATAAAAGATGATACGACTTAGGGTTCCTAAAATATGTATTTATAAGGCTTAAGACATTTCTGGGTGTCACTTAGGGTTTCTCCAAATGAGGGAATCATTTTGGGTTTGAAAATGGGCTTCGGGGTCGGACAGACCATTCTCCGAGGTCCGGAAAGTCAGGACCGTGGGGAATAGGTTGTTGGCCGCAGGTAGGAATGCTTGCCGGATGGTTTAAAGGACATCTTGCTCTTCGCGTAAAGTGTGCTGGAAAGCTGGTAATTCCAGCTTTAAAGTCTCCAAAATTGAGCTGGATCAGATGGTAAGAAGGTCTTCATTTGGGGTGAAATTCTGACGGTTTGACTCTGAGCTGAAATCTGGTTTTTTATCTATTTTGTTAAGCTTTTCTCTAAGTTTCATGACAAGAGTCTTGAAACTACAAATACTACAAAAACATAATAAAAAACACTTGAAAGCAATAAAAAACATAGAAAAAATATTTCAAAACGATCCATAAAAGTGGTCAAAATACGGTGTTATCATTCACCGATATCATCGTTGAAATCAAATTCATAACCAAATGGTGGTAACAGAGTGGTTCCCTTTTTTTATGAGAGTTTCCTTGTTGGTCTAGGTTAGGGATCGACTCCCCATAGAAGGGAAATTGCAACATTTAATCATTTGCCACTGGGGCATTCACATGGTCTCTCCAGACTCCAGGATTAGTCGGTGTAGGAGGATGATGTGTTGGTCTACAGTCAGGATTAAAAATCCGAAGCTGCACCACCGGCAGTCCTCTAATTCAGCCGGATCACAATCACATGAGTTATTAAAAAAAAAATCAAAATCATCACTACTGATTAATATTGATACAAATTCTTTTTTGTCAGAGTATATTGACGTTTATTCATTGTTTGAATGACACACTGGTTTTTGAAGAGTATCATTTATTCACCAGATATTTTATCCACTATCGTAATGTGGACAAAACCCATTGTTTCTCTTTCGTTTGAATTTACCATCGCCTAAAATAGTTTTTCCTTATATTTATATAAATACATCATTCTGGATCTCCCTAACCTTAAAACTAAGAAACAAAGAATTAAAAGTTTAGTGGCACAAGAGAAAACACTAAGAGACTCGTAGCACACAAAATCATGTCTTCTAAAACACATATTTATAGGTTTTCAAGTCTTCGAAGTCATCTTTAGGGTTTTCTTTGAAGAGAGTGCAAAATGGGCTTAAAGTTGGGCCTCAGGGCCGAGATAACGTCGGCCACGGGTCAAGGCTCTCCAGGACTGGTAAAATGATCTTCCATCGCGGTTGCAAGCTCGGAGGCGCGAGCAGGCCTGTATTTGCTGCGGATCGGGTGCAAATCAGGATGGTCGACAAGACATCTTGGCCTTCATGTATCTCTTAATGGAACCATTGGATTGTCATCAAGTAAAGTGAAATGGAAAGTTAGATGGCTCCTCTTGAATGTCTCCAAACTTGAGCTGAATCATACGGTGAGAAGGTCTTCATTTGAAACTGATCTTCTGATATTATGAAAAATCGCAAGAGAGAATGGACATGTTGATATCCACAGCTTCGAATAACTTCTTCTTGCCTAAATGAAAGTTGTACAATCATCCTTTCTAGATATCTTCTTTGTAACTCTCCCAGACTTAGTTTTTTTCTCTCGGACTCAATAAGAAAATTCAAACTCTGTCCAATGTTGATCAATAGAACCCTTGGAAACTTATGCTCTATCCTTACGACTTCTCTAGGCTTTTATTTCCTTTCACTTCTTTTTTTTTTTACTTATTTTTTATTTTATTTCTTTTTAAGGGGGAAATGCCTTTTGCTAGAGAAAAAGTCTAAGGTCCAAAAATATACTATGTTTTTGAGTTTCTAGAATTAAATAATACTCTTGAGAATCTTCTCCACCAATAAAGTATAGTTTTCATATTTGGTGACTGAAAACTATGTTGTTCCTTTTCTATTCGATGTTTTTGCACATATATATCTGCACATAAGACAACAGAAAAAAAGAGTGCATGAGGTCTGAAAGAGATAAAGTAAGGTGGGGAGCTATTTAAAGATTCCCGGATGAGAGTGGTAAAAAGGATAAGAGGTTATGAATATATGATTCGTTTCCCTGGTTTAACACATTTAATAAGAAATAAAGTTAAGATTAAGTTCAAATAAAACAGAGCTAGCACATTCCATACTCAAGAATCTACACTATTCAAATTCCTCTTGGGTTTTTACATCACAAATGCTCTACCTACCACCTAGTCTCTAACCAAATTGTGAAAGAGCATGTTACTAGGAGATAGTGTAGAAGCACACAGATAGGTTATCGTCATGAATTTTTGTCATCATTTTCTCAAAACGTATTTCTACTTTGAAAACGCTTAAAAAAATTTGAAAAAATTTAAAGAAAATTTTAAAGAAAAATGCAGATTGCAAAGACCCATGAAAGAAAAAGTGGTTAGTAAGGGATGAAATTCTCTCCCAGACTTAAATCACATTGTCTCCAATGGAAATTAAATCGAGTAAGGATGAGAAATAGAGTATGTAAGAATAAAAAAGGTAACAAAGAAGAAAACTTACCTCTGTATTGGTGATAAATAGGTTGGGAATTATTGTAGAAGTGAAATTGTGTTGGATTATGGGTCATGGTCGAGATGAAAGTGGGTTTGACCGAGTGGAAATGGGAATGACCGAGATTGGAAAGGTTATGGCCGAGCTGAAATGGTGTTGGATTATGGGTCATGATCGAGATGAAATAGTATTGGATTATGGTTCATATTCGAGATGAAAGTAGTTTTGCCAAGTGGAAATGGGAATGACCAAGATTGGAAAGGTTATGGCCGAGCTTGGCCGGCTGTGCTCATCCGCGGATTGATCAGTCTCGATCGCAGCCAAGGGAAGGTGTGCCGTGGGTGGAGGTAGGCTTGGCCGCATCAGAGCTTCAAGATACACTAGTTTCAAGCCATGAAGCCGATAAGGAAAAAATGGAACAAGAAGAAGGACATGAAGCCGGCCACGTGAGACACTTGAAGATCTCAAGGATTTAGACTTCAATGGACTCCAAGATGAATAATTCATCAAGACCTTCAAGCTGCATGGACTGGAACAAGACCTACACCGGTCAACCTCAACTAAGCCCTCATCCGGCCATAATCAGGTATTCTCAATTTATACGATTTGTGCAGGTAACATGGGAGCATCATAGTGGTATTTATCACACTAGAAAACGACAGAGGTCGTCAGTTTAAGTCCAAAAAAGGTTGCACGTAGTTATTTATTTTACTTTTTTATTTTTTGTGTCCAAATAAATTGTGTTGCCATTTAATTTATTTCTTTTTACAAGTCCTGTTGTTTTGAGTATTTTATGTCAATCTTCTTTTGTGTCAAATCCTAGAAGGTTCAGAGCTGACAGACTATTAATTAAGTCCTACACGCAGCTGTTGTAGTCACCACTTTTTGCCTTGATCAATAAAATAACGTAGTTCTTCTCTTAGCGAGTGCTTGAGAGTTCTTTACTTCTGTTCGTGTGTGTTTGATTCACCGGAGCCAAGTGTTGCAGTATCAGAGATCCTCACATCATCTCTGTGGTGCCTTCGATCCACTTCACAACCCTTTACCAATCCCTCAAGAGAGAGCGTCGAAGCGAGCTTGACATATCCCATCCCGATTCAAGTATTGTGGAAACAATTCTTGTGAAAACAAGCCTTGTCTTACCATCTCCATCCACTGATTTACACGAGAAAGTGTGAAACCCAGCGTGTTGATCCCATCCATCTTTTACGCAATCATATAAGTCTCTCACTGATTCTTATATCAGCCTCCCATTAAGAGCTTTTATTTATATTCTTTAGCTAGATATTTGTAAAGAGATTAGCTTAGTCTAAGGAAGATATTTTCCTAAGACAAGATTTTTTAAGATCCTCTCATTCTCCTTTGTAGGTTTTTCATCATTCGAAAGCTCTTCTGGGTCATAAACACTTGTCTTGGAGCGTTTTCCTCTTCCACCTTTGAATGGAACAACATTGAAAAAGATGTCTTTGTTGACATTGGCAAAGAAGATTCTCCGGTTTGGCCAATCCATGATGGCTCCAGCAGTTGCTAAGAAAAACCATCCAATGATAACTGAAATTGAATCATCTTTGGTTTTGACAATTTAGAAGCCAACTGGGACAATGCAGTTTCCAATTCTCAAAGGAATGTCATAAGGTACTCCTCTTGGTGTTGCACTTGACTCATCAGCAAGGCTGATCTTCATTTTGGTCCTGTGAATATGCTTAATACCAAGTCTCAAAGCAGTTGCTTTGAACAATATGTTGAGATAAGATCCAGAATCACAAAAACATTAATAAATTTTTCTCCTCTAATACCACAAGAGATGAGAAATTGACCTTGATCTTAGATTTTATGAAGGGATCGAATATGTCTCCCTTTTTTGGCATTGGTGAATGGCTTTAATGCTAAGTAAGTTTCAAAATAAGACCCTGAAACATCACCACACATGTAGGATTTATATATGGCATTCTGATTTTCTCATATGTCGAATTCTCCTGGTTTGTGGAGCTTGTTGCATCCTCAAAATCCCATGATCATCTTACATGGTACATGGATGGTATGTTCTTCTGAACCTTGGTCAACATTTGGAACTTGATCTCATATGTTGGAAGTGGTCTGCTATGGGGGATGAGGTTCTCCAGTAAAAAGTGGAAAGAATTCCAGACAGGTTGCAGGTGTTGGAGCCAAGATGGAACAACCATTTGCTGCGGCTAGACAGCTCACGACTGCCGTAGAAAGTGGTTCTACCACAGGTGAATGATTTGCGGCCGCGGTGGAGCGGCTCATATTGGTTTTACTCAAATTAGCTTCTTCTCCAGCCATGTGGATCATCTTTAGCATCCTTTCTAAGGTTTTCAGTAAAGAAATAAGGCGACTGCTCTTCTCTTCCTCAAACACTAACACAAGGATCTTTTAATACTTCTCATGCTCCTTATAGATCTCTTTAATGTAAGAATTGGTAGTCTTCTGGGGCTCAGAGAGATAACTCATGTTTGAATCAGTTTCTCTAGCTTGTACTCGAGTGTACTGAGGCGAGATTGAATCTCTTGCAGCTCCTCATCGGTTCTTTCCCTATACCAAGAGGCAAACTCGCTGGTCTCCTTGATTTCCTGCTTTCAATCGCGGATATCACTTGAGTTTTGAATGATATCATACTTCTGCTTTGTCTGTTCCTCTTCATAAGCTTCCATCATTTCTTTGAGTGTTGCAAAATCTTTAAGACTCTACTCTTCAAGGGACTCCACATGCTCAGAAAGATCATCAAACTTCTTGGTGAGCTTGGTGGAGATGTAATCAATCTTAACAGCGTTAACTGGCTGAGCCAAATAGATGGGGAAACCCATTTACTGAGCCCAATGATTTTACCTTAGAGAAAAGTTCAAGTCGGCGGCCGCACGAAGAAAAAAAAAAGAAAACCTCTGAGTCGAGTTTCTCGCTTAGGCGGTTTATAAGATTTTTTATAAATAGCTAATGTATTTGACCCATTATGCATCTCGAGACAATCGAAAAAACCCTAAGCATTACACACAAACGGTTGTATTCAAGAGCTTTCAAAGCAACAAAATTGGCTCCGGATCTCAGCTCTCGAGATTATCTTTAGAAGCTTTGGCTCCCTCTTTGATTTACTTAACGAACTTCGATGGTGATTTTTGGCTCACATAATCGACTAAGGAAGTTTTGGAACTTGAATACACGGATGTATGATTAGCCTAGTGTCAGAGAACTAAATGATGTGGGTGCAGTGGGAAACTACAAGTTTTACCCTAATCAAAGCTGCAAGTGCACCGTAAATGCAGTGGTACTTAGGGATCGAATCCACAAGGATTTGTGTGTTGAGGACTCCTAACTGATACTAAAGATAATTGTAAAACTAATCAGATTAAAGAGGGTTTTGGTTGTCACTAATTCTAATAAACTAAGCAGAAAATAAAAGCGTTGAAAAGAAAACTATATAAAAACGGCACTGGGCTTAGGATTTATCTCTAGGGTTCATGATCTACGACATAAGGAATCTAGATTAGGATTTTATATGACTCTGGAACTAGAATAGACACTTATAAGATTAGCCAACTCTCATCACCCTAATCATCTTATCCCTCTAACTCGACAAGGAGCTCTCGTCTCTTTCCGCGAAAGAGATCATGCAATCTTGATCGGAATTCATTTTGGCTCACGCCTCCTCCGTAGGTAGCTTTCGTCTCCTACGACGGTTACGTCCATAAGATCCAGTTCAGGCAATCTGATACATCACTCACTTGGCTCTGATTCAACCTTAGATCGGACATTGGGTGATCAATCCAGCATACAATATTAAAAACGGGATGAATGGGAGAGTCATGTAAAAATAAGAAATCTGTAGTCTAATATAACCTAGATGTCATCGATTATGGGGTCCTTTTTCATGGCTCCTTTACCCAACAATGTAACTACTCAGATATAGCTGAGCTTGACATCATCATTGGTTGAAAAACAAAAGCAGTAAAATAAATAGATAGAAGATGAAGAAAAGCTTCTCTTATTGAAGACAAGTTTGGCGAGTGATAACACCGTATTTTGGCCACTTTTATGGATCGTTTTGAAATACTTTTTTAATCTTTTTATTGCTTTCAAGTGTTTTTATTATATTTCTCTAGTAGTTGTAGTTTCAAGACACTTTTCAGGAAACTTCGGAAAAATCTTAACAAAAGGATAGAAGACCATATTTCAGCTCAGATTCAAATCGTCAGAAGTTCTCCCTCAAATGAAGACCTTCTAACCGTCTGATCCAGCTCAAATTTGGAGACCTTAAAGATGGAACTACCAGCTTTCTAGCACACTTTACGGAATGGTAATCATAAGTTATGCGAAGACCAAGATGTCCCATCCACGACCAACACCCACGACAAGCATTCCTACCCACAGCCAACACCCATTGCGCACTGATCCCGTCCTTCCCAACCGCGGAGAATGGTTTGTCCAACCTCGAAGCCCATTTTCAAGCCCAAATGATTCCTTCATTTAGAAATACCCTAAGTGACGCCTAGAAATGACTTGAGCATTATAAATACATGTTTTAGGAACCCTAAGTCGTATGCTCTTTTATGCTTAGGAATATTTTTTTGGGTTTTTCAATACTTTTCTTTCTTTTAAGTTTAGGGAGATAGAGATCTATCTCTTGAACCCTTTTTCTTTCTTCTCCAATATTGATTTCTACTCAGCTTTTCAATACAATGTTTTTTCTTTCTTTAATCATGCCTAAGTAGTTTTATTTTTGGGTTTAGGGATTTTCGATGGGGGCTATGTATGTTCGATGGGGGCTATGTATGTTCGATGAGGATTCCATTAGCTATTGAAGCCGAATCCTAGAACTTTTTTCTTCTAAACTTATTTTTAATGCATGGAAGTAGCGTCATGAACTACAATCTGATCTAGGTCCTTGGTGTTGCGAAAGTATTCATCTAGGGCCAGATCTAGTTTGAGAAGAGCAGATCAACCATATGAGTGGAAACCTACCTCTGGGCGAGCTGTGAATGTTGACGAGGCTTAACAAAAATGCATGTTTTCCCTTCCAAGACCAGAGTGGAAACCTACTGGTCAGGGTTGCAAGAGATAGTTGGTTATGATCACGACAGTGGCGTATTCGTACGTTTGTGACGAGAGTTCTGATAAGTTTTAACTTTGATCTTTTTAATTTACTTTTTAGCAATGTTTTGAATCGTTCATTTCCTAGAGAGAATTTCCCTGAAAACCCAGTGCTTCTTTTCTATTGCTGTACACCGATTTTCATTCAAGTTTTTTGTCTAGTATTTTACTCATTCAGCCCATTTTCATACAAGCAAATTAGGTTTAGCCGGTTTCCCGTTTTTAGTCGTTTTCATTAGGTTTACTTATTAGGTCATTTTAATTCTCGTACTTTCCCGTTTAGACTTGTTTTTACGTTTTAAAGACAGCACCAAAACCCCTACAAAAATCGCCTAGTTCTAGACTTCCTTACTTCACATTTCTTTCAAAGGCTTTTGCAGAAAAGACCTCATTCCATGTGGATTTGATCCTTAAGTACTACAATCGATTAGTTGTGCACTTGCGTCAATTGATTTCATTTAGGGTAAAACTTAACAACCCTCACACACGCAGACATCAAGTTTTTGGCTCCGTTGCAGGGGAAGGCACGCATTTTCTTTTCCGCAAAACCCTAAGAAGGGTTGGTAAATCGACTCTAGAACCCTTTTTCTGCTTATTTCCATCTTTTTGGTTCTTTAAGTTTCAGTTCCCGAAGCAATGGACCCTATAAATCATAATCCCTACTACGAGGGAGGTTTTTACAACACTCCTCAAGCCACCAGACGCAGAGAAGAACATAACGCTCGAGATTTCAGCCATATGGATTGATACACCCAACCGAACCATCCGTATCACTGGCGCCGTGAACCTGCTTGCTGCCGGGAAGATCCCTATGGTCCTCCTCTGATTTATCCGGGGCCGTAGCCAGCAAGAGGAAAACTTCAGGATCAGCATACGCATGGGACGTCTGGAAGGAATGATAGACCAGTTCCTTGATCAGCAAATCCTCACCAAAAACACCCTGCTCAAGAGGATTGATTCGATTTCTGAAGAGTTCAACAGAAAGTTTGATGATCTGGCTGATCATGTCAGGATCCTGGAAGAGCAAACCCATAAGGACGCACAAACCCTAGCCGGAATGATCGATCAAGTCCCAGCAGAACAGACAAGGCAAGGTTACGATATCATACAAAACTCAAGCGATATTATCAAATCAAAACGGGAGATCAAGGAAGTTGGAGAATACCTCTCCTGGTATAGAGAGAAGACGGGCGAGGAGCTGCAAGAAATCGAGTATAGGCTAAGCAAACTCGAGCTCAAAGCATGAGAGATTGATGCAAGAATGGAACAGATCTCCGACATCGAGCCTGTTAGAGGTTTTTCTAAGAAATCTCTGAAAGACCCTGATCAGAAAACAAAACTACAACGTGGTGTAAGTTCAAGACAAACAAGGGCCAACCAGATGATGGTAGACTACCAAGGAAAGAAGCTGAAGAGGGTCGCACCAACTATAATGAAAAAGGGAAAAGAAGCAAACCCTGAGCAGGTCACATTCGGAGCCGCTGGTCCATCTCCTTCGACCGCTGCCAAGACCCCTTTTTCTGTGGTTGCGAGGCCTCTGGCCGCAGGGATTGGTCGTTCAATCTCACCTCCAGAATTTGCAAGAAAGAGTTAGCACCTTCAAGCCCAACTTCAACCTTCAGCATCCGAAAAAGCAACCCAGGAAGGAAGAAATCAGGTTTCAGATGAAGAAACAGACTCGGAAGAACCTATATCTTGTGTCCCCTGAAAAATGGCAATGAAAAGTGCCGAGGATTCAGCGGATTCTTCAATCCAAGAAGACCCAATGCGCGACAAGATCGAGACGCCGTACATAGATTCAATCATTGAATACGCGTTGCAGCCTTCTTTTGTGAGTCCTATTCAGCATTTGAAACATCAGCCAACACTTACAAAGAAAGGCAAGTTCTAACTCTCCATAAGGTCAAAACTAAAGGTCAGTTTCACATCTCTTGTTTGCATAGAGGTGAAATGTTTAACAATTTGCTTTGGCTGGAACGTGTCTCAATATGATGTCCAAGGAAATTGCTTTGAGACTTGGTACTAAGCACGTGCGCAGGACTAGAACGATGATAAGTCTAGTTTATGATTCCAATGCCACACCTAAAGGAATAGCCCATGACATTCCTTTGAGAATAGGAGATTGCATTGTGCTTGTCGACTTTTACATTGTCGAAACAAAAAACGCAGCACATCCTGTGATTCTCGGATGCTCCTTTCTAGCAACTTCCAGAGCCATCATGGAATGGCTAAACTGGAGGATCTCATTTGCTAATATCGACAAAGATGTCTTCACAGAAGCTGTCCCTACAACAGGAAAGCAGTAAAACGTCCTGCAACAGAAGAGTTTTAAGCAGAACTTTGGAGTGACAAAGAACCTGCTAAGCAAAACAAGGAGATTTCAAAAAAGACTTGTCTTAGTTCAAGGTCTTCTTCGTTGGACTAAGTCAAGTCCTACACCAAGTCGAGCTAAACGACTTAAACCACAAGCACTTAATGGGAGGCAACCCATTTAGTTATTGTTTTCTTTTGGATTTTTCTTTCTTTTTTTCTATTGATCTTTTTCTTTTTCTAAGTTTCAGTTGTTTCTTATAATTCAAAAAGCCAAAAAAATCAAAAAACCAGAAAAAAACCAAAAAGAAGGATGGTTTCCGACTGCTCGGCCCAGCAGGAACCAAGGAGAAACAGGAACATGCCACATTTAAGCCCCCGCGGTCGCAGGAGTTTGGACCGCAGCCAAGCCTACTTCGACCACGATGCTGCTAAAGTTGAATTTGCAGCTTCATGTTTTAAATTTATAACCCTAGATATCTGCAAGTACACAACAATGCATTGTAGTACTTAGGGTATCGATCCACAGAGAATCTGCTTTACCTGCAGAACCTTAGAACCAGAATTAGTAAATGAATTCTAAGACAAAAACGGGGTTTTGGGTAGGTTGTCACGATTTTATATATATATATATATATATATATATATATATATGTGTGTGTTAAAAAGGTTTGAAAAGGGTTTTAATTTTAAAAAAGGTTTTAAAAAGGGTTTTAAAAGATGTCTACAGGATATGATCGATGTTGAATATAAAAGATGTTTACAGGATATGATCGATTCAAATCGCGCAAAACAAGCTATTAAAATTGATCCTAGTAAATTTTAGAACTCGAGTCACGATGGTATGACTACGCCACTGTCGTGGTCATAACCAACAGTCTCTCGCAGTCCTGACCAGTAGGTTTCCACTCTGGCCCTGGAAGTGAGAAGACACAGGAACATGCACAAGACTCGTCAACACTCACGATTCACCCATAGGTAGGTTTCCACTCCTATGGTAGAATCGCTCTTCTCAAGCTAGATCTGACACTTCATGAAAAATTTCGCAACACCAAGCATCTAGATCAATATCTAGGCTGTAGCGATAGATTCAGCAGTATATAAAAACTTAGAAGAAATATTTCTAGAATTCGGCTTTGGATTATCTCACGAAGATCCCTACCGAAGTAGTCGATTCCCTTCAATGGAGCCTTTAAACTCAGACCTCGTTATTCCAAAACGTGCATAAAGTAATTGAAAGAAAGAAGTAGAGAAAAAGAGACAAGAAGATGAAGAAGCACCTCGATTTCAAGATCTAAGCTTGGAGAAGAACCTCTCTGCAAATCCTTTAAACAACTAATCAATATGAAGAACGTAAAAACGAAATTTAAAGATGCATAAAAGTAAACGCTGAATTAAAGTAAAGATAGAACATAAAGAGGGTTCAAGAGAAATCTCTATCTCCCTAAACTAAAAACTAAGAGCATAAAAACATAAAAACCCTAGAAAACTAAATTTGGTGGCTCCCAAGAGGGATTCTTCTGAGGCACACGAAAAATAGGTCTGCTTAGATACATATTTATATGTTTTCAACTCTGTCCAGTCATCCCTCAGGGTTTTCTTTGAAGAGAAGACAAATTGGGCTTGAAATGGGGTCATGGGCCAGCCTTTTAGTCGGTCCTGGTCGCGAGGCTTCTACTTGTGGTGAATGAGGGTTTGGCCACGACCAGAGAGTCGTAACCGTGGTCAAGAGTGCGTTCTCCACGGTCGTGGAGCGTGGACCCGCGGAGATTGGCTTGTGAGGTTGAATCTTCATTCTGCGCTTGTTTCCTTCGCGAAACTGCAGAACATAACTTCAGTGCATCAAGGATATCCGGAGATCTAACCATTGGATTGTCTCCAAACAAATTGAATTTGAAATATAGTTGTCTCCTTTATATTATGTCCAATTTTGGCGATTATCTGACGGTGAGAAGGTCTTCATCGGATGTGAAACTTCTGACGATCCGAATTTCTCCAAAATGATATTTTACTCCAAAATGCACACCTTTTGCCTTAATTACCTGAAAAGAGTCTTGAAAATATAAATACTAGAAAACATTGTAAAAACACTTAAAATAAATAAATAACTATTTGAAAAGCATTTAAAATCGATCCACAAAAGTAGTCAAAATACGGTGTTATTAAACCAGGGCCAAGTCTTTGTGACCGCGGCCAGGCATAGTTTCATTGCGGTCGCGTGAGCCCGGACCGCGGCCAATGGTCGTTCAACCGCCCCTGACTCTAAACCACCCACTTTCATCCTTTCCACCTCACCAAGTCCCATTCCATCTCCCATCACCATTTATCACATTCCTGCATATTCCCGAATGGATCCGGTCCATCTCAATCATCATCCCGGATCTAGGTAAGTTCCCTTTGGCTTACCAAATTCGATATATCTATGCATTTTTCTCATCAAATCTCGACTTCTTTCACACTGAGGAAAGTGTGATTTAAGTATGGGGGAGGATTTCATCCCTTTCTAACCACTTTTCTTTCATGAGTCCTGCATTATCTACACATTTTGCATTTTCTTTAAGTTTTTTAAAAAAGGTTTCCAAAACAAAATACGCTTTAAAGGGAATGGTGAACATGAATCAATGATAGTTGACTGTGTGCTTTTAGACTGTTCCTAGTGACATGCTAATTAATGATTTAGGACTAGACTATGCGGTAGCTAAGCACATTTGAATCGAAGTATCCTAGAGGAATTTGAATGATTTCGATTTAGATGAAGAAATACACTAGCTCTGTTTTATTTGGAATTAACATGGACTTATTTTTTTCATTAAAGCATTAGACCAGGTAAATGAATCATACATTCAGGACTCCTTTACCCTTTCTACCACTCTCTATTGATCCTGAATGGCTAGTTCATCTTTAGATAGTTTCCTACCTTAACCAAGTCTCTTTCAAACCACATGCACTCTTGTTTTCCATTGTCTTATATGCAGATATGTGCAAAAACGTCGGAGAGAATGAGGAACAACGTAGTTTTCAGTCACTAAGACGAAGAACTGCAATTTTGCCGAAAACTTTATCGGAAGGATTCAACAAAGGAGAAAACTCAGCTTGTTTCAGAAAAATTGCCAAACATTGGTACATTTTTGTCCCTTAGACTCTCTCTCTCTAAAAAGGTTATTTCCCCTTTCAAAAAAAAAATAAATAAAAAAAATTCCGAAAAAGAAAAGAAAAATAAGAAAGGAAAGGAAATAAAACCTTGGGGCAATCGATTATATGGAGTTTTGGAGATCATGTTTCTGATTCCCGAAAAAGATCTAAGTCTGGGGGAACAGCTGTTCACAACAAAGGAGGAAGGATTGTGCAACAACATTTGGCAAGAATAAGTGACTGAAAACTGCGGACATCAACAGGTCCACTCTCTCTCTTGCGGTTTGGCATAATATCTTGCATCCTCCAGATTCATCAGATAACCTGAAACACTTTCACTCCACCACTTAAACAGCCCTTAAATGCCAAACGCCATATATCCTAGATGATGTATTTGATGAAAATTCACTATTGCACTTAATGAATGTAGAGAGCTAGTTGACTGAAATCGAGATTTAGATTGTTTAAGTTTCGCATGACGGAAAAAGTGGACTAGTATCTTTTGTGTCTTGGTGAGAATTTTCTAGACTAAGTTGTGGATTGTGTACGATCTATGGTCCTAGTTTATGAGTTCATATCTCTGAGATTTGTGCATTTTCTATTTTTGTTTTCACTCAACAAGATTGGATCTCTGTTTTGTTTGAGGACAAACAAAAGTTTAAGTCTGGGGGAGTTGATAACACCGTATTTTGACCACTTTTATGGATCGTCTTGAAATACTTTTTCTATATTTTCTATTGCTTCAAAGTGTTTTTATTATGTTTTTCTAGTATTTTTAGTTTCAAGTCTCTTTTCAAGAAACTTAGGAAAAAGCTTAACAAAATAGATAGAAGACCAGATTCAGCTCAGAGTCAAACCGTCAGAAGTTCACCCTCAAATGAAGACTTTATCACCTTCTGATCCAACTCAAATTTGGAGGCCTTAAAGATGGAACTACCAGCTTCCCAGCACACTTTACAGAATGGCAATCCAACGGTTCAATCAAAAGTTACACGAAGAGCAAGATGTCCCGTAAACCAGCCGGTATGCATTCCTACCCGCGGCCAACACCCATTTCGCACTGGTCCTGTCCTTCCCGACCGCGGAGAATGGTTTGTCCGACCCCAAAACCCATTTTCAAGCCCAAAATGATTTCCTCACTTAGAGAAACCCTAAGTGACGCCCAGAAATGACTTGAGCACTATAAATACATGTTTTAAGAAACCCTAAGTCGTATGCTCTTTTTTCAGTTGATGTTCAACACACCACTATTTATTTGATATTACAATGGGCGGTTTGTCGCCTCATTATTGTTTTACTATTTTTATATCATGGTTGCTAAATGCACCATAATTATTTATTCTTATTAATATTATAATGGTCGACTGTGTCGCTTCGTAATTTATTTACTAAATAAATGTGGATGATTGTGTCACCATAATGTTGCTGTTAAATATCTGTTTATATAACTGTTATTATATAAAGAGGCTTTGTCATCTGTATATAAAATTTTTTATCTAAAAATTGATAGATCTAATTGATTGCTTATTAATTTTTTCGGATTAAGTATTGCTTTAATTATTTTCCTCATCAACGGTCACAAAGAAAAAATTTCAAAATTTTCCACTTTTTTCAAACGCCTATGAACAGTGTTTTCCAATCTTTAAATATACTTATCTCTCATTCATTCATTTCACTCAAATATTATATATTCTCTCAAATATTTTTTTCGGTTTTCATTCCATAAGAAAGATGATTCGTTTGTTGTTGATTTTAAACGCAATTGTAATTTTTGCTTCTATTTATGGTCTCTGTTGGAGAATTTACTCCCGAAGAGTATATCTCAACTGTTATGTTGTTTTTCTATGCAATATTCTTTGTTGTAATCGTTTTAGTTATTCATGCAAACAGTTCGTTATAATATAAACATTCTTATCTTACTAACAATATTTTTGCAATTGTGTTTTAGAAAATTAAATGGCAAATATTGAAAAGCATAAGTTCCCGGCTCTCAAAATAACTGAGCAAACTACATAGCATAGATTACCGATGCAGAACTTCATCTAGAGTCGGAAAAGTTAAACCATAAAAAAAGGAAAATGAATCGTCTGCCCATGATAAGGTAAAGGTGATCATTTTCCTGATAAAACATCTAGATGAAAATGTGACGCATGAATATGCACACATAAAAGACCCAGCAGAACTGTTGCAAGCTCTTAAAGAACAGGTTGACAACCAGAGAGAAATAAGCCTTCCCCATGCTCTTGAAGAGTGGAAAAACTTGAGGTTTCAAGATTTTGTTTGAGGAATATAATTCCATTATTCTGAGAATAGTCTCACAACTGAAATATTGTGGTAAGCCCGTCACCGAGACAGAAATGCTCGAAAAGACGTATCTCACATTTCATAAGGAACATCATGTCCTATAAGAAATGTATAGAAATTGTGGGTATACGAGATTCTCTGAATCGATCGTAACACTTATAATAACAGAGAAGAATAATGAACTTCTCATCCGAAACCACAATTCCCGACCAACGGGAACCAAAGCATTTCCTGAAGCAAATGCAACGGTTGTAGAGAAACCAGAAAGAAAAAATCAAACCAATAGGGGTCATGACGGTCGATTCAATCACGGACGAGAAAAAACTTACAACCCAAAAAGGAGGAACTCTACAAGTGGGTTCGGTCTGAACAAACTTCAAAGGGGAAAGAACCCCAAGTGCATACCACCCAATAGCGTGAGGATGTATGTTATAGATGCGGATCCACATGATATTAGTCTCGTACCTGTCGAACCCCTCCACAACTTTGTAAGTTGTACCAAGAGTCTATCAAAGGCAAATGAAAAGAAGTGAACCTCACGGAACACTTCAAGGGTACATCATACCTCGACTCCTCCGACTTTGCGGATGATTTCGAGGAGACCGCTGTAGCAGATAGCTGAAATGCTTGTAGTGAGACAACTGAATAGTCTCCGCTAATACCATGTATAATTATTACATTTCAATTTTCAAACGAATAATGTTGTTTCTCTCAACAGATTGTATAATTATTACATTTTCATTTTTAAAACATATAGTGTTGTTCTTACAACAATCTAATGTATAATTATTGAATGTTTTTCTATGAATAAAATTTACGTTTTTTTAATTGATGTTTATGTTAATTACAGAGATGGATCATATTAAAGATTGAACAATACCCAAAAAAATATTCAAGAAATCTGTAGATGATTTGATATGATCCAATATCCAAAACAATAAATTGGATATGATTCTCCATCAATGATACGATACCTAGAACCACAAACTGGTGATGTTTTTACGGCGCGATTTGCTGATTGTCATTTTGATGAGAAAGTATTCCCAGTTACAGGGGAAGAAAATAAGGATATGGGAAAAGATATCAAATGGAGTGTACCATCTCTGTTACACCTTGATCCTCCCACTAAACAGTCAGAAATTGAAGTTCGACGAATTATACATTTATAGAGTATAGCAAACCAGCTACCTGATGCATTTGCAGATACCAATACGGTTACTAAATCACATATATAGCTGCAAATACTCCTGTTCGTATTGATATACCACAAGAACGTGGAAAAGCAGATGATACACATGAGTCTAGACCATGCTTGAAGCGTGGTAGACCTGTCGTTTATAAGAACAAAAAATCCTAGAAAACGAAAGGAAGCTGAAATGCATAATACTCCCAAAATATCATAAAGTATTTTGGAAGAAGCAAATCATGAAATTAATGATAATCCAGAGCCTCATGAACCTGAGAGAAATCATGAGATTTTCATCAACTACATCCATAATGGAAAGATATGGAATAGAAATGAAATGGATGATGTTGACGACATTTTCTCATACCTAGATCAAAGAAAATAGGTGATGAAAACGAAGATCCAGAGCCAAGGTCTGTATACGAATGACAAAAGAGACAAGACTGGTAGAAATGGAAAGATGCTATGCAAGTTGAACTAGAATCTCTTAATAAACGAAGTGTATACGGACCAATTGTACTCACACCTGGAGATGTGAGACCGGTTGGATACAAATGGGTTTTCGTTCAGAAACGAGATGAGAAAAATGAGATTATGAGATACAAAACTCGTTTTGTGGCACACGGTTTTTCTCAAAGACCTGGAATAGATTATGAGGAAACATATTCTCCTGTTATAGATGCAATCACATTTAGATTCCTGTTGAGTCTAGCTACTGATGAAAATCTGGAGATGCGTCTCATGGATGTCGTTACAGCATATTTATATGGAACATTAGAGACGGATATCTATATGAGAATCCCCGACGGATTTAAGATGCCAGCAGCGTTAAATTCTAAACCCAAAGAGTTATGTTCAATTAAATTACAAAGATCATTGTATGGGCTAAAACAATCTGGACGTATGTGGTGCAACCGTCTCAGCGAGCATTTAACGAAAGAATGATATGTTAACAATCCTATATGCCCATGTGTTTTCATCAAGAAAACGACATCCGGATTTGTAAATATCGCGGTATATGTTGATGATCTAAATATTATCAGAACTCAAGAGGAAATACAAAAGGCATCAAATTATTTAAAAGGAGAATTTGAGATGAAAGATCTCGGACAGACAAAGTATTGTCTTGGCTTACAAATTAAGCATTCAGAAAAGGGTATATTGTGCATCAATCCACATATACGAAAAGAGTGTCAAGACGCTTTAACATGGATAAGGTAACTCCTTTAAGTACTCCTATGGTCGTTAGATCACTTAAGGTTGAAAATGATCCATTTCAACCACATGAAGAAAAAGAAGAGATACTTAGTCCTGAAGTACCATTCCTAAGTGAAATTGGAGCCCTATGTACCTAACCAATTGTACTCGACCTGACATATCATTTGCTGTTAATCTTTTGGCAAGATTCAGCTCATCCCTTACAAAAAGACATTGGAATGGGATCAAGCATATCTTTTGTTATCTCCAAGGGACTATTGGTATAGGTTTGCTCTATCCTAAAAATTCAAAGAGTCAAATGGTTGGTTTTGCAGATGCAGAATATTTATCGGATCCACATAAAGCCCGATCACAAACAAGATATGTGTTCATAATCGGAGGCACTACTGTATCTTGGCGTTCTCAAACCATACGCTTGTGGCCACTTCTTCGAATCACACTGAAATTATCGCGCTCCATGAAACAAGTAGAAAATGTGTATGTCTGAGATCAATAAATCAACATATCCAGTCAAACAGTGGAATTCACGTAAATACGGAACCAACTGTCTTATACAAAAACAATGCTGTATGCGTTGCCCAGACGAAGGAATGATACATCAAAAATGATAGAACAAAACATATCCTTCCAAAGTTTTTCTCATACACTCAAAAACTCAAAAAGAATAAGGAAATTAAAAGAAGATATGTTCGATCATGTGAAAACACAGCAGACCTGTTCACGAAATTGTTGCCTACTACTATGTTTCGAAAACATGTTCATAACATTGAAATGAGTCATCAACAAGACTTATGGAATGATATTTAGTCATTTCGAGGGAGAACTTGCGTAGTTATACTTTTTTTACTTTCTATGGTTTGGAAAGGTTTTGAACAAGACAATAAAGATATAACGCAAGAGGTAATAATGACACTGATAAATTATTAAAAGTCAAATATAAACAAACAATATCAAAACGTGATAAATTATTGTAGAACCCACCATCATTATTTACGCATAACAACCCAAACTTTTTATCTGTTATATAAACGAAAGTTTTCGTTCGATTATAAAACACATTTCTCTCTTTTACTAGTAGCCTTGTTATTTTGCGGATATAAAATTTTCTCATTTTTATTCATATTTATATTTATGAATAATTATACTTATTATTATAACAGAAATAAAATATTTTATGTGCATTTAAAATAGAAAAAGTCTTATTTGTATAAATGAGTTATTTAGTTCGTCTCATTGGAAGGAGTGACAAGTGAGAGAATACAAGAGACAAGTGAGAGAATACGAAAAATAGAAAGAAGCTTAATTTTTCGTCTCCTCCATAGCATACAGAGCCTTAATCTCCTCTACATCGTCGTAGCTACCAAGAAATATCGGAGAACGCTCATGGATCTTCTCCGGGACAAGGTCCAGCGCCTGCATCATGACATTGCAGGTTTAACTACTTGACACCTTAACCATAACCAACAAAACCATTAAAGATTTGCATTTCAAGGGTTATCAGGATACTTTACCCTTTTCTTGCCCGTGAAGGCCTGACCTCCAGCTTGCTCCATCAAGAACGACATCGGGAAGACTTCATACAGGACACTATTCACATAATGTAAGCCAAAATAAGATAAGACCTTTCAATGGTATTATACTTGAACATAGTTTAATCCTAAGCTTACCGCAATTTCCCATTGGGGCTTTTCTTGTCAGCCGGGTACAAGAATATTCCTCCATAAAGTAGTGTGCGATGAACATCGGCTACCATACTGTTAAGAAAATGAAATTAACCAAATTGGGACAGAAGCATAGGCTATTTTCAATGACTTAGCTTTGAAATAGAGAAGGTTCCCATTACAATACCTTCCAACATATCTCAGAGATTTCGCTGGAGAACCATCTTTAGGAAACTTGCATTTCTCTACATACTTTGTAGTTGGACCATCCCAGTTCTGCGCATTGCCTTCATTTACTGAATAGATGTTTCCATTCTTTGGAATCTGTGCACAAGAATCAATGAATCTTGAGAAATTTATAACACGAGAGAAAGATCGTGTATTTTTATTCCCATTACCTTAATGTCCGGGTGAGTTAATATGAACTCTCCTAGAGATGGGTCCAGGGTAAATCCATGGACACCAGTTCCAGTGCTCAACACAAGCTGAAAAAGCCAATCACGACATATTGAAAATCTAGAAATAACTAATTAGACTGATTGCCACTAATGTTGCCGTTGTGAATTTCATTTTCCCGTACCATGCAGGAGCTTCCGTACATACAATAACCCGCCGCGACCATTTCACTCCCAGGTTTCAGGACATCTTCAGTGGTTGGCTCATCACTGTGGTTCATTGTATAAATTCCAAAAATCTATACACAAATCTCAAGGTTAAAAGATAAACTTTCGAATGATATGTTCTCTGGAGTCCTCTAAGAAAACTTGGGTGAGGAGAAACATACTGTTCCAATGGAGACACCACAGTCAATGTTTGACGATCCATCAAGTGGATCAAAAACAACACAGTACCTATTAATATATCGAAATACTCGATTATGCTAATGAATTACCAATACAACAAATATATTTTCATAACCAAATCGAGAAGGGATCAATTGAAACTTACTTTCCACGCTTGGATGACTCCACAAACGTAGCTTCCTCATCTTCTTCCGAGACAAGAACAGACTGGCACAGGGTTTCAATTGGCCACAATAATTGTAAGACAAAAATCAACTATGTCCGAGTCATCTCGAATTCAGCGAAATGCTATGTTTTACTTACAGTTCTGCCACTGCTAACCAAAGCTTTGACAAAAACGTCATTAGATAGCACATCAAGTTTCTTTTGCTCTTCACCCTATTAAACAAAATGGAAACTCAGAAACAAAAAGAGCATCCAAAAAGCTTAAAAATTAGACAAAAGACATTAACTTGCCTGGATATTTGTCTCCCCTGCAAGTCCAATTAGCTTAGCCAGACCAGCCTGCAACACCAAAAAGGTCATAACTTTAACTCAATGGGCCAGGCTAAACACTAAAAGCGATGGAGACAACTCAGATTTCAGATCAGAATTAAAGCTTAACCAAATCGAAAGCGACATTTTTTTTCCCCTGACCCAATTTCAAGTTGGAAATCTCACCTTATTGACAGCACTGCAGACGAATTTGCATCCCAAAACGATGTTGCTGAGCAAAATCGTGAAATCCCCACGAGATTCTGGATACTTTGATTGTTCATTCAGCACGAATCTCGTTATGGTCATCAAATCCGTACGGTAAGCATCTGCTTCGTGATCCATCTTTGTTCTTCTCTCTCTCTCTTCCTAAGCTTCTACGCTAACCAAATGACTTTTAATTTAGAGAGAGAAGAGACTGAATGTGCAATCTTTTTAAACCCTATTTTATGTGTTGCACGTTTCGAGGAAGATGATGAGATAAAGACGCGACCGGTGAGAAATCAAACGACCAAACGAAGCCAACGAGACTAGAGGGAGATCGGATTGACACGTGGCAGTGACAGGTTTGGCCATCATCTTGTTGGGGATAACGATAACGATGACGAACCTCGTCCTCGTATGTTTGGTTTGGTTCAATCACCTGATCGTCTAACCCTGTTACGATAAGAATAAGAAGATTCGGTTACCCTTTATTTTCATACTAGGTGATTGTCCGCAGCAACTTTATATATTTAAGTTGTATAATATTTTTATATTTAAGTTTACGAATAATAATTAAATTATATAATATATTTTGTTAAACTTTCAGTATATATCATTTTTTTAAGATGAACAACACTTATTTACAATAATAAAATGAAATTATACCATTAATATTAATCAAATATAATAAAAATAGTATTTTAGATAATAAATGAAACAAACTTTAATAAATATTTCTTCAGAAAAAACATTCTATGTCTAAGTCTCTAAAAGAAGCTTCTTGAATCGGTGAACTTCGAGGGATGAAGGATCGATCAAAATTTTACTACATTTGAAGGTGTTGTAACAATCCAGATGTCATGCACTTGGATCACCTTTACAAATCTTAAAACACATATGACAATAGGTTGTTTGCAATTAAGTAGAGATCCTAAAAAAAATTATGAGTGATCACCATCTAGATGCACTTGTAAACAACGACCGTTATAAATTAGTAAAATCAGAGAGTTTAATGTCAATGATAAACATGATAAAATATTCACAAACATGATATATAAATTATTTAAGACAATAAAGACTAATACATATATAAACCTTTACTATCGTATTCTCGATATTAAGGAAAATCACATTTTAATTCTGGTTTTTAGGGGTCTCGACATCAATTGCATAGCGTGGGGCATAGAAACTGAACATTTTGAATCCTTATTGAAAAACACCCCTCGTCGCAAAATCGTTTTCTGTGTATTGAGATTTTGGGAGATGTGTCGATATGGAGGTGATTTTTCATTCTCGCGATCAACCATATATCAACGTATATCAATTGTAGCTAATATAATTTTCCATTTTGTGCAGATGAAATGCGTGTTTGTTCTGACCAAGAATTCTCTGAAATATTGTTTGATCCTGATACAAGCACCAAGCTGTCAAGGACTTGTATAGAATCGGAAGCAAAGCTTTAGGTCGATGGCCAAGGGTTGATTCAAATGAATGAGCAACTCTAGACAAGTGAATCGATGTGGTGGCTAAGTGACAAGGTGGATCGAAGTGTACCACACAAGTTGTGTAAGACTTGTGATAAAACACGAGAACTTTGATCTAGGAGGTACTGGTCTCAACTAGAGCAAAGGGTTAAACAAGTTTCTCTCAAAGAAAACTGGTTTAAAGAAAGTTCGATTTTTTATTGATATGAAAGGTGAAAAATTACAAGGCTGTAATGGGACCTTATATAATGGTCCTAGCAGCATAGACTCAAAGAAATAAAAAGACTCAAAACAACAAGACTTTTAAAAGTAAAGACTCAAAACAACAAGACTTGTAAATTAAAAATGCTAAATTAAAGGACTCAAAAAAAAGGAAATAAAAGACTAATTAAATTGTCTCTGCATAAGACCAAAGACAAGAGAAACTCATTAGTCAAAGAATTGAAATTTGATTGAACACTTACCTTATTTGGTGGCCGAGACTAGTGTGTCTTTGACTAGACTTGAATCTTCCCTCTTAAGTGTCTTGGTTCATTGGTGAGATAGTCAGCATGTAGACTTGGGCTTGATTTGGTAAAAGGGGCCAAATATCTTGACTCTTTGAAGCTGGGCCGTTTGCTAGCTCTTGGCATTCTTCAAGTAGTCCGGTCCAAGCTTGTTGTTGATGGGCTTCATTATGCGGCTCCACTTGTTCATGGTCTTCTCTCGGCCTCTCTTGATCCACTTGAGACATTGCTTGTAGCATGCTTTGGTTGTACTTGTATTGAAGAATCTTAGCTCTTTGTCTTGTTATTGGGCCTTCATGAATGACTGGTATTTCGACATCTTGTAGTTGTGGCTCGGTTAAGTCTGGCTCAGCTTGAATGGCCTCATCATTCCCTCCCTCTTCAAGAGGTTTTGACCTCAAAACTGGATCATCTGCAATATAGGGAGCTAGATCAGATACATTGAAAGTTGAGGATATGTTAAACTCACCTGGTAGTTCGAGTTTGTAGGCATTGTTGTTGATCTTCTCTAGTATCTTGAAAGGTCCATCTCCTCTTGGTGCTAGCTTTGAACTCCTTTGGTTTGGGAATCTTTCATGTCTCATGTGCAGCCATACCCAGTCTCCTGGTTCAAACACCACTTCTTTGCGTCCTTTGTTGGCGTGCTTCACATATTGTTCAGTTCTCTTCTCCAAGTTCTCCTTTGCCTTTTGATGTAGTTTCTTTATGAAATCAGCTCTTCTTTCTCCATCTAAGCTCACGGCTTCAGCTGGTGGTAATGGTGTGAATTCCATTGGGGTCTTGGGGTTGAATCCATAGACTATTTCGAATGGCGACATCTTTGTAGCTGCATGCTGAGCTCTGTTGTAGGCGAATTCGATGAAGGGTATGCACTCCAACCAGTTCTTCATGTTTCTTCCAAGAGTGGCCCTTAACAATGTAGATAAGGTTCTGTTCACCACCTCAGTTTGGCCATCTGTTTGGGGATGACAAGTAGTAGAGAACAAAAGTTTAGTGCCAAGCTTCTTCCACAAGGTTCTCCAAAAGTGGCTCAAGAACTTGCTATCTCGGTCAGATACAATGGTTCTTGGCACTCCATGTAAACGCACAACCTCCTTGAAGAATAGATCCGCCGTTTGAGATGCATCATTAACCTTTGCACAAGGTATAAAATGTGCCATCTTGGAAAATCTGTCCATCACCACAAATATACAGTCTTTGTGCTTGATCTTTGGCAACCCCAGCACAAAATCCATTGAAATATCAACCCATGGTGCTGTAGGAATCGGCAATGGCAAGTACAAGCCGTGAGGGTGTACTCTAGACTTGGCCTTCTTGCAGATCACGCATCGTGCACAATGAGCTTCTACAGCCTTTTTGAGGTGAGGCTAATAGAAGTGCTCTTTCACCACTGCAAGTGTCTTGTCTACTCCAAAGTGACCCATCAGTCCTCCTCCATGAGCTTCTCGGACAATAAGATTCCTAAGAGAACATTGCGGTATACAAAGTCTCTTGTCTCGAAACATAAAGCCTTCATAGATGTAGAACTTGCCATGAGTTCCCCTGCTACACTCCTCAAAGCTCTCTCCTAGCTCTGGATCTTCTTTGTAAAGGTCTTTGATGAACTCAAACCCCATAACTTTGGCCTCCATAGTTGCGATGAGTGCATGTCTTCGAGATAAAGCATCCGTCACTATGTTGTCTTTGCCCTTCTTGTACTTGATAATGTAGGGGAAAGTCTCAATGAACTCCATCCACCTGGCATGTCTCCTCTTGAGATGGGTTTGTCCTCGAAGGTGCTTAAGTGTTTCATGGTCAGTGTGGACCACAAACTCTCTTGACATCAGATAATGCTGCCAAGTCTCTAAAGCTCTAACTAGAGCATATAACTCTTTGTCATACATTGGATAGTTAACCGTAGCTCCTCCAAGCTTCTCACTGAAAAACGCCACTGGTTTTCCTCCTTGTGTCAGTACAGCTCCTATGCCAATGCCTGATGCATCGCACTCCACTTCAAACGTTTTGTTGAAGTCGGGTAGCACAAGAACCGGTGCATTGGTAAGCTTCTCCTTGAGAGTATCAAATGCCTTTTGTTGAGCTTCTCCCCATGTAAAACCAACACTTTTCTTCACCACAGCAGTGAGAGGTGCGGCTATACTACTGAAATCCTTGACAAAACGCGGATAGAAGCTTGCTAACCCATGGAAGCTCCTCACTTGGCTGATATTTGTTGGGACCGGCCAGTCTTTGATGGCTTTTATCTTTTCCTCATCAACCTGTAATCCCTGCGAGCTCACAACAAAACCTAGGAAAACCAACTTATCAGTGCAGAATGCGCACTTCTTTAAGTTTGCATAAAGGCCTTCTTGTCGAAGAGTCTTTAAAACAAGCTCAAGATGTGACACATGATCAGATAAACATTTGTTGTAAACTAAAATATCATCAAAATAAACAACAACAAACTTACTGATGTATGCTCTAAGAACTTGATTCATTAGACGCATAAAGGTACTTGGTGCATTGGTGAGGCCGAAGGGCATCACCATTCATTCATAGAGACCTTGCTTGGTCTTGAAGGCAGTCTTCCATTCATCACCTTCTTTCATCCTCACTTGATGGTATCCACTCTTGAGATCGATCTTTGAGAACAAGGTGGCTCCACTAAGCTCATCAAGCATGTCATCGAGTCTAGAAATTGGGTGTCTATACTTGATGGTGATGTTGTTGATAGCTCGGCAATCTACACACATGCGCAGGAGCCATCTCTCTTTGGCACCAACAGGACAGGAACGGCACAAGGGCTGAGGCTCTCCCTCACATATCCTTTGTCTAACAGCTCTTTGACTTGCCTCTCCAACTCCTTGGACTCCTCAGGGCTCATTCGGTAAGCTGGTTTGTTTGGTAAAGCTGCTCCCGGTATGAAGTCTATTTGGTGTTCTATGCCTCGAATTGGTGGCAATCCTTC
The DNA here is from genome assembly GCF_000478725.1 of Eutrema salsugineum. Classification (NCBI taxonomy): domain Eukaryota; kingdom Viridiplantae; phylum Streptophyta; class Magnoliopsida; order Brassicales; family Brassicaceae; genus Eutrema; species Eutrema salsugineum. Next base: position 13,832,113 of record NW_006256486.1, read on the forward strand.
AGGCATTTCTTCAGGGAACACATCTTTAAACCTGTCAAGTAAGTCAGTGATCTCCGGTGGTAGTTCAAGTTCACCTAAACCTGCGCTCAAAAGCTCCTTAAAGATCATTAGTAGCATTGTGTGTTTAGCAGCAAAAACTTTTCTAACATAGCTAGGCTGAACAAGAAAATTTGACTTAGAGATATTTTCTTTTTCTTTAAGCATTTGCATTTGTAGTTCATGCACTTGTGATGGTGTAAGAGGTGCTAAACTAACTTTTCTTTTGTTATGCATAAGAGTATACATATTAGTCCTACCATCATGCTTAGTTTCTCTATCAAATTGCCATGGCCTACCTAACAATAAATGAACAGCTTGCATAGGAACTACATCGCATAAAACTTGATCTTGATATTTTCCTATGCTAAATGGAATGGTGACTTGATCGGTAATCTTAAGCTCTACCTTATCATCGAGCCATCTCAGCCTATAGAGCCGTGGATGCTTAGTTCTCTCAAGGCCTAGCTTATCAACCATGTGAGCACTTGCAACATTAGTACAAGACCCACCATCAATAATAAGATTACATACCTTCCCCTTTATAGTGCAACGGCTGTGAAAGATGTTCTCTCTTTGTATGGTCTCGGCTGGCTCCACCATTACACTTAATACACGTCTAGTGACAACGAGCTCTCCTGTGTCTGGATAAGCTATGTCACCATACTCATCGTCTTGATCTTCTTGAACATCAGCTTCATCATGTGACTCATAGTCTCCAGCCTCGGTCATGAGCATCACTCGATTGTTTGGACACTCGCGAGACATATGACCTCTTCCCCTGCATTTGAAACAAGTAATATCTCTTGCACGCTGAGGGCTATTAGTCTTACCTGCCTCTGGTCTGGTGTCTTTGCTTGTTTCAACCGCCTTCCCTTTGAAACGTGAATCAATTTCCACACTCTTGCCTTTGTCGAGTGGTTTGTTGAAGTTGGTGTTCCAAGTGGTTTGCGGCTTGCTTCTAGTGTTGGAGATCTTTTTCTTGATGTGTTGTTCTGCCTGTATAGACAAATGGAAAAGATCTTTGAAGTCTTGATATACCTGTCTCTCCACTTTGCGGCTGATCCTCTCTTGTAAGCCATCAAGGAATTGCGCCATTAGAGCTTCTTCATCATCATTGAGCTCCAATCGGTTCCTCAAGCGCTCAAACTCCTCATAGTATTCTTCTACGGTCCTGGTTCCCTGTTTAAGAGTTCGAAAACGACGCTGTAAGTCTCGGTAAAAATGAGGAGGGACATACCTTTGCCTCATTAGGTCTTTCATGTCGACCCATGTATCAATAGCTCTCAAGCGGCTTCTCTTTCGGTCTGATACTTCTCTATCCCACCATGTAAGTGCACCGTCGGTGAGCTGAGCCACTGCTAGTGCTACTCTCTTTGGACCAGGGTGATTGTAATAGTTGAAGATGTGATCCATCCTCTTCTCCCAATCTAGATAAGCCTCTGGATCAACTTTTCCAGCAAAGTTAGGTGCCGTCAGCTTGATGTGGTTCTGGTTCTGTCTAGAGTAGGGTGTATACTATTCTTCATCAGCATCTCCATAATCATCTTGTGGCACACGTCGCCTTTGCCCGCGGTGTCTTTGATGCCTAGGGTTTGGCTCTTCATCTTGAGAAGAGTCGTCTTCGGTCATTTGTGGTTCGTTGGTGCGCACTCCGTTGTGCCTTGGATTGGTTCCGGTGTTCTGAGTGGTGTTGGGGCCGTTTCCTAATCCTCCATTATGGCGAGTTGGCTGTAGAGTTACCCTTGGTGCTTGCTCCACACGGCTAAGTCTATCTCCAAAGTCTTGCCTTAAGGCCTTGATCTCGTCTCTCATAGAGATTATTAGTTGATGAAGAGGGTCTTGTGCATTGCTGCTCTCCTCTCCCATAGTTGCTTATGGATTTTGTTTCTCGCAAAACAAAAACACAAGATAAAGGGTATTTGCTTAGTTCTGATCAAAAAAAAAAAAAATGGAAAGTCTTGTAATGTACTTTCTCTTTTTTTTTTTTTTTTTTAACTTGGAATGACAACTAAACAAATAAGGAAATTAGTGCTGTCTAAATAATTAACAACTTAGCAAGAGAATGAATTTAAACGAGATTAAAACAAATAAGGAAAGTCTGACTTGATGCACCTAAACTTGGAAATCGACACAACAATTCAGGACAATTTTTTTTTTTTGACTTTTCTCTGATGAAACAACTTAGACAATAATCAAAATGAATCAAATGACTAGTAAAATTATAATGCAGGAAGAACACAAAAATATATGATATGATTTTTTTTTTTAATTTAATATGATGCAATGAAACAAATGACTAAATGGAAATGAAAAGATGTAAATAGATAGATAAAACCTGGGCTGAAGGAACTTCAGCTCTGATACTAAAAATGATACAAGCACCAAGCTGTCAAGGACTTGTATAGAATCGGAAGCAAAGCTTTAGGTCGATGGCCAAGGGTTGATTCAAATGAATGAGCAACTCTAGACAAGTGAATCGATGTGGTGGCTAAGTGAAAAGGTGGATCGAAGTGTACCACACAAGTTGTGTAAGACTTGTGATAAAACACGAGAACTTTGATCTAGGAGGTACTGGTCTCAACTAGAGCAAAGGGTTAAACAAGTTTCTCTCAAAGAAAACTGGTTTGAAGAAAGTTCGATTTTTTATTGATATGAAAGGTGAAAAATTACAAGGCTGTAATGAGACCTTATATAATGGTCCTAGCAGCTTAGACTCAAAGAAATAAAAAGACTCAAAACAACAGGACTTTTAAAAGTAAAGACTCAAAACAATAGGAGTTGTAAATTAAAAATGCTAAATTAAAGGACTAAAAAAAAAAGGAAATAAAAGACTAATTAAATTGTCTCTGCATAAGACCAAAGACAAGAGAAACTCATTAGTCAAAGAATTGAAATTTGATTGAACACTTACCTTATTTGGTGGCCGAGACTAGTGTGTCTTTGACTAGACTTGAATCTTCCCTCTTAAGTGTCTTGGTTCATTGGTGAGATAGTCAGCATGTAGACTTGGGCTTGATTTGGTAAAAGGGGCCAAATATCTTGACTCTTTGAAGCTGGGACGTTTGCTAGCTCTTGGCATTCTTCAAGTAGTCCGGTCCAAGCTTGTTGTTGATGGGCTTCATTATGCGGCTCCACTTGTTCATGGTCTTCTCTCGGCCTCTCTTGATCCACTTGAGACATTGCTTGTAGCATGCTTTGGTTGTACTTGTATTGAAGAATCTTAGCTCTTTATCTTGTTATTGGGCCTTCATGAATGACTGGTATTTCGAAATCTTGTAGTTGTGGCTCGGTTAAGTCTGGCTCAGCTTGAATGGCCTCATCAGATCCTCCAATTTCTGAAGTCGAAAATTCTCATTTTATGCAAGCATTGTTTACCGATATCATTTTGTAAATTTCCTAAATGAAATGGTTGAATGTTCGACTCATTATTAATCTTGTTCTTGCAAGCTATACTACATAGATGATTTTAACAGTATTGAAGATGACTACTTTTTTGATCACTCACGTATTTTTCCTAGCCATTAAATCTATCAAATTCATTTTCAGTTTTCTTTTATTTTGGATATGTAAGGTGATAAACGTTTGACACTTTTGTTTGACTTTTTTTTCTCTAGTTAAACAGCAACCCTAATGTTAAATTTATTTATTTTTCATTATTCTGAATTTTAAAATCTTTTAATTAGATGAAAGAATTATTATAGATAATTATTTTTAATAGTTTTAAAATTACATTCAAAATGAAATGGTTTAAAATTATCTATATATTGGATTTATAGATAATTAGCTTGTACAATTACTTTCAATTTTCATACCATGCGCTGTCATACAGTTTTTTAATTTTTTTTATAAAAACTATGTAAACTTTTGATTCAAAATTTTCATTTTAATCAATTGTATATATATGTTCTCAAAGTGGAAATGGAATTATGAAATTATTATGTATATTAGTCTTAATATTATATATCCACATATATTTTAAATAAATATAATATGGTTCTTTCAATCCATTCATAGTTTTAGATAATATCTATGCAATTATTAATACAATATATTCAATAAATAAAAAGCTATCAGTATTTTCAAATAAAGTAAATATTAAAGCAAATTTACCAATCATATTTTCTTTATTTTTTTCATCATTACTATTATCGTATTCCCTAGTTTCTTTTTCATCTTTATTTTTTTCCAATTTTTACTACTCCTCTTTTTTTTTTTTTGATATTCTTGGTCTTATTTATCACTCATCTTCATATTTCTGTACTTACTCTACATCACTTCTGATTTTCTTCTTTGTCTACCTTTTTTCTTCATCTTCCGGTTTTCTCTTCTTCTTCAACTTCCTCATCCTTTTTTTTTTGTGTTATCGATCTTCTATAGTTCATTGTATTTTTCTTTTTTTTCGTCTTCTTATTCTTTTGGTTTTATTTAGCATTTTTATTCATCTTCACATTCTTATACTTTGTCATTTTCATTTGCTGGTCTTCTTTCTCAGCTTCAACGTCTTTGTCCTTATATTTTAAAAATTCATCTTTATATCATCTTTCTTCTTCAACTTGTTCCTTTTTTTTCTTCTGATTTTCTTCATTTTTTCCTTTAATTTATCTTATTCTTATTTATCTTGTCTATGTATTCTTTCACTTCTACTTCGTCTTTATTTGCTTCTTCTTCTTAATCTTTCAGATTTTTTGCTTCCTCGTATTTTACCTCTTCAATTTCATCATTTTTACCATATTTGTATTCTCTAACTTTTCTGCTTATTTTTTATTCTTCCAATTTTTCTTCTCAGCTATATTATATTCTTGATCTTATTGAAATTCTTATACCTCATCTTCACTTTCTTATACTTTGTCTACATCATCTCTCAATTTTCTTCTTTCG
>NW_006256486.1:13837129-13882984 GCF_000478725.1 Eutrema salsugineum
TTCTCTACATCATCTTTGATTTCTAATATCTCTTTTTTTCTGTCATCTTTCAGATTTCTTCTTCTTCTTCTTTATCTTCCTTATATCCTTATATTTATCATTCTTTGTTATTCTGTGTATCCATATTACCTAATTTCTTATAGTTTTTCTTAGTCTCCTTCATATTCACATTCTCATACTTTGTGATCTTCACCTTCGTATTACCTTTCATTTTTTCCATCTTTCTCTTCACCGCCACTTATTCTTATTTATCCTATTTGTCTTCTTCGACTTTTTTTATCTGTTTTCATCATCTTCTTCTTCTGATTATAATACGATAAAAATAAGAGCACATAAAGAAAAGAAAATAGCTAAACTTTTAGAACAAACACGAAAACTCACAAGTCGTGAATAGAGAGAAACACAACTATTTATACAGAAAGAGATTTAGGTTTAGGCGTTTTGACATTTTTTGCTAAGATAAGCATCAATATTATAGTATATTCTTTCTAGATTATCATACACACGTTTTCCCTTTTAAATAAGTCTATAAACATAGATACGGTTTTATCTTTTCATTTATCAAAGATTTAACTACTTATGATGAGGAAAAATTCCATTTTCAAATAAAAATTTCATTTTTAACCGTGTAAAATGTTTTTATTAATTAAAAAACTATACCATGAAAGAAAGAAAACAGATATTAGATACCAGCTTAGAGGTTGCAAATATATTTTATATGAAACATAGAAACACAGTTCTTAATTCTTTCTAAACCTACATATATCTAAGCTTTTTACTCTAAATTTTCCTATGTTTGTCCATGATAAGAATTTTCAGTCTATATCTCTCTGGCCTCTCCATTATAGATCTTCCCGCTTTCTCAGGCCTCTCCCTTACAGTTCTTTTCGCTTCAGTGTATAGTCTGATGATGGCAAATACCCATCGAATCATAAGCGTAAAAATCTTCAAAACCATTTCTTCAGGGAAGTAATATCACTACTCTGACTCCAAAAATCTAAAGAACAAAATATTTACCATATGCGAGATCTCCAAAGCCTTCAAAAACCTCAAATAAGTAAGGCAAGATAATTGTCAATAAACTAAGTCATTAAAATAAGTAACTTTTGATTAGAGAGAATGGATGATATAAGATTGGAATCACACCAAGTCTTATAATTCACAAGGTTGTCAAAGACAACAAGCTTTGTTGGCGGAAGGTGGAATAGATGGTAGAGATGGCGCGATGATAGGATGATTGACTCACTCAATCTGTTGATGATAGACTCTCTCTATCAAGTGATCGAACAAACTACTTGAATCACAAAAATAGTTTAATCCAAGAATTCTAATGAACAATGTGAATCACACACAATATTCAAAAGAAACAACTCTTGCAAAAAACTCTCTTTGAAGAAAAACGAAAATGCTTTATTACTTTAAGATTGAATGGTGATTTGTACAAATGATATAATGAGCTTTATATAGTGCTCTTACAAGGTTCTAAAGTCTAAAAAGAAGAAAAGAAATCTTAGCAATAAGAGAATATAGCCGTTGGAGCTATTATGGCGAGAATCGGCCAAAATAGAGGAAGTGATGTATCCTTTGTATCTGGACGGTTTGAGGGGATAGATGAGCTTCTCTGGCACATTAGTTTCTTCATAAAACACGTCCAAGTCGTAGCATTCAAGAGAAAAGAGCCGTTGGTGAGATATTCCTCCAAGTGTGAATGCTTCCGGAAAAAGAAAGTGTACAAATATGAGGATCCGCCTGATCCTGTGGTTTCTGGAGCATGGTAAGACATTTGTAGACTCCTCTACATGTATAAGAAACTCTCCTGGTCGCCAAAATCCGGTTTGTAAGAGATTGAACCGGTCAGTCTTCATACTTTCCTTAAACGGCTCCGGTTGGCTTAATTGAGAACTCAATTGGATCCGCCTGATCCAATGCATGTTGGTGCACCTTAGGATGTTGTAGAAAGCTTCTAGAGGTAACTCAGAGTCTCCTGGGCGCCACTGATATGTTTGAAGCCTCCAAAACCCGAAAGGTTCCAAATAAAGCAAGCCAGAAATCTTCTGGTTTAGAAATTGAATAACTTTCCAACCAAAACCGGTCTCGGTATGATTACAGTTCTCCTGGATTCTCTGATGAATGAATAATCCAAAACAAGCCGGTTCATAGCTTGATTCGTCCTTGTTTGGTCGGAATCCTTTGATCAAGGCGCAAATGTCCAAATCGGGTTTGTTGGAGATAACCCGGTTTGTAAGCTGAATAATTCTTATGTCTGAACTCCAATTGGACTGATTCCAATTCCCGCGTGCCTATGCTGGATCCAGATTGCATAGAAAGTGGTTTCATGTATTAAATCTTTCTGGTCTGGTTGGAGGGATTCAATAAGTGGTCGTATGTCTCCATCGGATCCTTTGAAGATCTGCCTGAGTGTATCTTCAATATCTTCTTCATGTGGAAAGCTTTTGGGATGATTCTTCTTCGTGGTATGCTCTAGACGTGATGAGTAAATATCCCAAATGTTTGTTGAGCTGGAACGGTCAGTATTGGTCTTCATTTGTGCTGAACAAAGCTTACATGTCTCCTTAGCTCGTCTTGGCTCCATGTTCTCATCTCCTTGTTCCTTGATTCCTTGCTTCAGGTCTGATGATGACTTGATGTCCTCATCATATCCTCCCTCTTCAAGAAGTTTTGTCCTCAAAACTTGTTTACCTGCACATAGATAAGTCAAGTTAGTACCTTGAATTGTTTGAGGGTTCAGAGAAATACCTTCACTCATTGTGTGAGTGTAGCTTGGGCATGGTCGGTGTTGGGCATCTGGTGGTTCTTCTTTGATCAGAAAAGAAGCAATGACACCTCTCCAAGTTTTGTTGCCGACTTCTTTGGGCAGCAAGTCGTTCACTTTGGTGAAATCCCCTTTTTCACACGTCATGTGTCCATTGAACCTTTGCAAATTAGAGTTTTGTTGATTCTTTCCTGTACCTGCAATTTCCTTGACACTTTTGACAAAGAACAAGTGTGTTATAACAGTCATGGTATTACTAGAAACATAGAAACGTCATTCAGGTTGGATCATTTCATTTACTTTATGTGAAACCACAAGTTGCTCATAGTTTTGTGGTTCAATATAAGAAACGGTTTCTTTAATATTCTCACAGTTTTCTGGATTTAGCAGATTCTTTAGCACAGACTTCAAATCATCAGAAATAAATGAGAGAAACGTGCTACTTACCTGATCAGAAGTCTCGGTATGTTCTATTTCCGTAGATGCAATGGCATTTGATTTCATCAGGTGATCTGGTGGCTCTGGTTGGATCAGAGTGAAGTTGGTAACATCTTTCTCAGGGGCACACTGGCACATATTTATCTCTTCATAGTGCTGCTCTCCATCATTTAAACCTGCATCCAAAACCTTTGGCAAAGACAAGCACATCATATCTGATTTGGAAATTTCACAATGTAACTCATCTCTTTCTACTTTTCTAACTTCTTCTTTTACTGGTTCAACTGATGTAGTAATCTCTGATTTTCTGATTGGACAAGTCTTAGCAAAATGACCTCTTTGATGACATCTATAACAGATTGTGGTATCTATCTTAAGAGTTTTAGACGACTTACATTGCTTTGCTTTGCCTTGTGGCTCAAGTGTCGGTTTTGTGCTTCTCTTGTGAACTGTGATTGGTGGCGTTGGATTTGGTTTAACTTCTGTGGTTGCCACTGGTTTCTCAGCTTTTGACCTCTTTTCCAAAGTGCTTTGAGACACTTTCTTTGGCTCAGAACAGCAAGCTTTCTTTGACTTAGAAACAGGCTGCGGTTTTGGTGTTGACATGCATTTCCTTGTAGCTGTCTGGAACATTAGCCTCTTGGGAATGTAGCTGCGGTTGTGGGACTTCTGTACAAACTCTCTGTACATACGCTGCTTGAGATTACCCCAAGTGATGGTAGAATTATTATAATTGGCCACAACTTCTTCTTGTACCCACCATTTAGTAGCTTCTCCAACAAGTGAGTCAAGTGCATATGAAAGTCTCTGGTCCTTGGGGATGTTTTGTGCCCTCATCATGTACTCCATTTCGCTCTCCCACTGTAGGTAAGCTTCTGGTCCTTGTTCATGACCTGAAAAATAGATGTGGCGTGGCTCACAATCTGCCTCATCATCTGTTGCTGTATCGTATGGGTCGTCTAGAGGTGTGTTGTTGACACTGGCTTCATTTGGATATTTATCCTCCTCTTCAAACTTTGTTTCTCCAACCAAAGTATCTTCTGGATCTGCCTCATGGCTCCATTGGTCGTCATCAACATGGTCACCATCTCCTGAACTGATTTCAGAATCAGTTTCTTCTCTCCAAGTATCTTCTTCATGATCTTCTCCTAGATCGCTTTCAGTCTCTTCACACCAAGGCTTTTGGTATAGTTCGTCTTTCGGATGTTGTTCTCCTCCATGGGTGAGGAGGTCTCCACGTCCTGGTTCACCTTCATGGTCCTCTAAACTTATTTGAGTCTCAGTCTCGTCTCGCCATGTACTATCTTCTCCAAAATCACCTTCTTGGTCGGTTTCTTCTTCTCTAGACCAATTCAATTGATTGGCGTTGTTTCTTATGTAATCTGGTGGTTCAGGATCAACTCCTTCACCATCTCTTTCGTCTCCATAGCTTGAATAATCATCTCCTGGCCATGGTGGGGATTCATAATCAGCTTCTTCATCGGACCACCATCCTTGGATTGAATCATCATATTTGTCTTCATTGAATCCTATGGACTCATCTTCTTCACTAGAATTCATGGTGGCTGCTCCTCAGCGATTATCTCGCAAAAGCAAAGAGAAAAAGGATGGGTCAAAACTCGTTTTAGACAATGAAAAGGAAAGAAGAAAAGTTGCCAAATTAAAACAATGGTTTCTTTACTTTTTTTTTTTCTTCAAACAGAATTTCGAAAATCAAATAACAAAAAAGAAAATCTTTAATTTCTTTTTTTTTATTGAAAAAAATACAAAATAAGAAATGAAACGAATCAATAGGACAATTTTTTAATTTTTATTATTATATATATATTTTTTAAAAAACTAAAAAAATTCGAAAATTTAAATAACAGAAAAGAAATTTTAATTTTTGTTCAATAACAAAAGGAAATCAAGAAAGAATTTTTTTTTTTTTTTAATAAAAATTCAAACAACAAGGAGTAAACTAACAAATGAAAGATTGCTGAATTAAAAACTTTTTATGGGGTTTTCTGAGATTAAAATCGACAAAGACCTTTTTATGGCTTTTAGATTTATCAAAACAGTAGCAAAACAAATCGAACAACTTTTCTTTATAATATTTTTTTTAATAATGAATCAAAATAATGGAAACAGAACTGAAAACAAAAACACTTTTTTTTGGTGGATTTTTTGATTTATGATGAAACAAAGACTGAAATGAAATAACAGAAAGCAAAAGACAAAGAACAAAAGCACATTGATAGGAACTTGTGCTCTGATACCAAATGATATAAGATTGGAATCACACCAAGTCTTATAATTCACAAGGTTGTCAAAGACAACAAGCTTTGTTGGCGGAAGGTGGAATAGATGGTAGAGATGGCGCGATGATAGGATGATTGACTCACTCAATCTGTTGATGATAGACTCTCTCTATCAAGTGATCGAACAAACTACTTGAATCACACAAATAGTTTAATCCAAGAATTCTAATGAACAATGTGAATCACACACAATATTCAAAAGAAACAACTCTTGCAAAGAACTCTCTTTGAAGAAAAACGAAAATGCTTTATTACTTTAAGATTGAATGGTGATTTGTACAAATGATATAATGAGCTTTATATAGAGCTCTTACAACGTTCTAAAGTCTAAAAAGAAGAAAAGAAATCTTAGCAATAAGAGAATATAGCCGTTGGAGCTATTATGGCGAGAATCGGCCAAAATAGAGGAAGTGATGTATCCTTTGTATCTGGACGGTTTGAGGGGATATATAAGCTTCTCTGGCACATTAGTTTCTTCATAAAACACGTCCAAGTCGTAGCATTCAAGAGAAAAGAGCCGTTGGTGAGATATTCCTCCAAGTGTGAATGCTTCCGGAAAAAGAAAGTGTACAAATATGAGGATCCGCCTGATCCTGTGGTTTCTGGAGCATGGTAAGACATTTGTAGACTCCTATACATGTATAAGAAACTCTCCTGGTCGCCAAAATCCGGTTTGTAAGAGATTGAACCGGTCAGTCTTCATACTTTCCTTAAACGGCTCCGGTTGGCTTAATTGAGAACTCAATTGGATCCGCCTGATCCAATGCATGTTGGTGCACCTTAGGATGTTGTAGAAAGCTTCTAGAAGTAACTCAGAGTCTCCTGGGCGCCACTGATATGTTTGAAGCCTCCAAAACCCGAAAGGTTCCAAATAAAGCAAGCCAGAAATCTTCTGGTTTAGAAATTGAATAACTTTCCAACCAAAACCGGTCTCGGTATGATTACAGTTCTCCTGGATTCTCTGATGAATGAAGAATCCAAAACAAGCCGGTTCATAGCTTGATTCGTCCTTGTTTGGTCGGAATCCTTTGATCAAGGCGCAAATGTCCAAATCGGGTTTGTTGGAGATAACCCGGTTTGTAAGCTGAATAATTCTTATGTCTGAACTCCAATTGGACTGATTCCAATTCCCCGCGTGCCTATGCTGGATCCAGATTGCATAGAAAGTGGTTTCATGTATTAAATCCTTCTGGTCTGGTTGGAGGGATTCAATAAGTGGTCGTATGTCTCCATCGGATCCTTTGAAGATCTGCCTGAGTGTATCTTCAATATCTTCTTCATGTGGAAAGCTTTTGGGATGATTCTTCTTTGTGGTATGCTCTAGACGTGATGAGTAAATATCCCAAATGTTTGTTGAGCTGGAACGGTCAGTATTGGTCTTCATTTGTGCTGAACAAAGCTCACATGTCTCCTTAGCTCGTCTTGGCTCCATGTTCTCATCTCCTTGTGTAAGTGTGGCCACTTATCAAGGTGATGTGTGTTACACATAGAAGAGAGGGAAATGATTTGAAGAAGTTCGTGACACGCGAGCTCGGGAAAGAAAGTTGACGTGGCACGACTACAGCAATGACAGAGAGGAGATCTTGCAGATCAAGAAAAGAAGATCAGAATCTTAACAACAAAAGGAAAGGAGATATACGCATGCTTAAGGGAGATGCGGTATATATGCCTGGTGGGAAGAACCAAGTAGGGTTAGCCGTTTTAGAGTATCAAAAGGACAAGGCAGATCACCAGAGACTAATAGAGTGATTTAGGGTTCTGGGTGAGCGACTTGTATCTTGTGTGCACAACTGTTGTTGTGTTCAGGTTGGGTAGATTAGGGATTGGTCAGTGTCGAACAGCTTGGCTGTGTCGTGTAAGTCTGATTAGACAGATTGTTTATTTGTCTAAGTGATTCCTAATAAGAAAGCAAAAGAAGTTTTGCATTTGTGTGTGTTCTACGATATCTCTCTGTGTTACATTCCTTACATTTGGTAGCAGAGCGGGTCACCTATCTAGAAAACCATTTTCTACATCAGGTTGAGATCTTGTGGACTAACATGGAGACATCGAAAGAACTCATTGCTATCCAGAAACCTCTTCTACTTCGGGATGGTAACTTTGGTCATTGGAAAGCCAGGATGAGACATATCATCAGAGGGATAGATGAAGATGCTTGGACTGCTGTTGAACAAGGGTGGACTCATCCGACGGTGACGTCGCAAGATGAAGATGGTAAGACTAAGCAAGTCTTGAAGCCAAAAAACCAATGGACTGATGTTGAAAAAAGTCTATCCAAGTACAATTCCAAAGCAATCTCAGCCATATTTGCAGCTGTTGATCTGGATGAGTTCGGGATCATTCAAGGGTGTGAATCAGCAAAAGAGGCATGGGATACACTAGTTAATCACTTTGAAGGAGACACAAGTGTCAAGAGAACCCGCATAGACCATCTAGCTTCTGAATTTGAAAATCTGAAGATGGCATCTGATGAATCGGTTGCTAGTTTCACCACAAAGCTGAGTACCATTGCAAATGAGGCTGCTGTGCTTTGGAAGAGGTACAAGGACAAGAAGCTAGTCAAGAAGCTTCTCAGGTGTCTGCCACCCAAGTTTGCAGCACACAAGACTGTGGTGAAGTATTCCATGGATACGGACACATTAGAGTTTGATAAACTTGTCGGTCTTCTTAAAGCTGAAGAAATGGAGGCCTCTGATGATCAAAAGGTCACCCAAAAGAGCATTGCATTTGCTGCGTCTGGAGAGGTTGACAGGATTAACCAAGTCGAAGAAAATCTGAGTCTACTGGCTAAGAACTTCAACAAGATGCTGAAACGGGTTGAGAAAGGTCAGAACAGGTTCAACAAGACGCAGAGATCTGACACTGATAGAGGTACTTACAGACCGTCACGATCTGATGGAGATCGCTCGGGAAAATTCAAAAAACGTGATGTTCAATGTCATGAGTGTGAAGGTTTTGGTCACTTCAAGAGTGATTGCCCTCTTACTAAGAGGAAGGAGCTGAAATGCATTGAGTGCAAGGGCTATGGCTATGGACACACCAGAAATGAATGTCCAGAAATGAATGTCCGAATAACCGCATGCACCCCGAGGATTCTAATTCAGACGATGAGGAAGAGGAGGTGAGAATCTGATGCTAAACTTTGTTGCGTTCACTGCTGGTGAGACTGACTGTAGCGAACGTAAACCGGGAGATTCAGACTCTGATTCGGATGGTGAGGACATTGACCCTAAAGTGGAGTACAGAAATCTTTACGACAACTGGGTGAACCTGAGCTCTGAAAACCTCCAACTCCTTAAAGACAAAGCCCTGATGAAGGCCCAACTGAACATCCTTGAGATGGAACGTACCTCCGCTGAAGAAAACCAGACTGTGACAGCCCAGGTCAGCCAAGGCGAGGTAACTGCAGATACAGATGAGCTCAGGAAGGAACTGAACATAGAAAGAGAAAAAAGAAGAGCATTGGAAGAGAGGTTGGACAATCTGAAGGAAGTGTGCCACAGTGAAAAAGAGAAGGCTAGAGACCTCCAAAGCCAACTTGTTGAAAATCACAAGAAAATCCGAATGTTGAATACTGGAGCTGAAAATCTCGACCAAATCTTGTCATCTGGACAGCCTCCCAAAAAGAATTGGGGACTGGGATACACTGGTGGTTTTCAAGTTGAACAACCCTCATCATCATCCAAAGGCTTGTCTGGGTTTGTGTTTGGTGGTACCTCCAACGGTGAATTGACTACTACCAGTGTCAAAAGATGTGAAGTAACAGAGGCCAACAGTAAGAAAGACGAGAGCTCTCAGCCTCGGTTGGAAGAGAGACCTGTGACTCGAGCACCAGTCCAAAGGAAAACTCGACACAGAAGGGCCTGCTACTTCTGTCACAAAACTGGGCATAAGCAGAGAAATTGCTTTAAGAGGAAAAACATGATAAAGAAAGCCTGGAGTAATCGGATATGTTATCCAGAACCAAAGTACTATGGAATGGTATGGATCTCCAAACAAGCATTATACACGGGAATAGCAGAAGACTATCACGGTATCTGTGAAACCCAGGAAGAAAGGTGCGATGCGGTTTGCAACTTTGCTCGAATCAGTGTTACTGAATCAGAAACGGTCAGCAATGTGGCATACACGTCAACAGATGGAGAAGTCTCCAGGGCGTGGTATTTTGACAGTGGATGCTCGAGACACATGACCGGTAATCAAGAATGGTTCGACGAACTCAACACTGTGAAAGGAGGACAAGTCACATTTGGAGATGGTGGTCAAGGAAGAATTCTTGGCGTTGGAGCGCTCACTCGAGAGGATCAACCTAAACTTGTGAATGTCTTTTATGTTCACGGGTTAAAGGCAAACATCATAAGTGTCAGTCAGCTGTGTGATGAAGGACTGGAGATCATCTTCACTCGAGTGGATTGTAAAGCCATTGATGAAAAGGGAAACACTGTGATGTATGGGATCAGGTCTGGTAATAACTGCTACATGTGGAGTGTAACTGATCAGTGTCTCTCGGCAAGACAATCTCAGTTGGACCTATGGCATAAGCGGCTTGGGCACATGAATGTGAAAGGCCTAACAAAACTTGTAAAGGCTGAAGTGGTAAGAGGAATTCCCCCACTTGAATCAGAAACTCAGACTGTGTGTGGTGCGTGTCAGAAAGGAAAGCAAGTTAAGGTGCAGCACAAGGCATTAAGTGAAACTCGAGCATCAAGAATTCTTGAACTGATGCATATGGACCTAATGGGACCAATCTCAACTGAAAGCATTAATGGAAAAAGGTACATCTTTGTGATGGTGGATGATTTCTCCAGATACACGTGGGTAAGCTTCCTGAGAGAAAAGTCGGAAGCTGCATCATGCTTCAAAATTCTTGCTCTTCAGTTGAAAACCGAGGAAGGGGGCATAGTTCAGATTAGAAGCGATCATGGTGGTGAGTTTCAAGGTGAGGTCTTCGAACATTTCTGTCACAACCAAGGCATTCGACATCAGTTCTCTGCCCCTCGGACACCTCAACAAAACGGGGTAGTTGAGCGGAAAAATCGTACTCTGCAAGAAATGGCCAGAGCTATGCTTCATGGGAACAATGTGTCACCTCGTTTCTGGGCTGAAGCCATTAACACTGCGTGTTATATCATAAACCGAGTATACATGAAACCAGGAACCATGACTACACCATACGAGATCTGGAATGGAAAGACTCCGAATCTGAGCTACTTTCATATCTTCGGGTGCATCTGTTACATTCTGAATGACAAAGACAACCTGGGTAAATTCGACTCTCGAAGTGACACATGTATGTTTGTTGGATACGCTACCAACAGCAGAGCTTTTCGGGTGTACAATCACAGAACTAGATCAGTGGGAGAATGCATCAATGTGGTGTTTGATGATCAGAACACGTGCACTATAGAGGAGGTTCTGTCTGACGATGTGTGCAACACAGACTCGCTTGTCCCAAGAAACACCTCTCCTAGTAGAGTTGAGTCAACCGAGGATGAAAGACAACCAGATTCCGGTATAACTGATCAAGCTACTGAGCAAGTTCATCGGAATCACTCAATAAATGATGTCATTGGACCTGTTCATGATGGAAGAGTAACGCGAAACAAGAAAATTGATTTCAAGGCTATGGTCAAACTCGCGTGCTTCATCTCGTTTGCTGAACCGAACTCAATCCAGCAAGCCCTTGAAGATGAATTCTGGGTTGCAACGTGTCATGAGGAGCTTGAACAGTTTACGAGACTCGATGTATGGGATTTGGTTCCACCACCCGAGAATGTCAACATCGTGGAAACAAAATGGATATTTAAGAACAAAACCGATGAAGACGGTAATGTGGTTCGGAACGAGGCGCGTCTGGTAGCACAGGGGTATTGTCAAATCGAAGGCATTGATTTCGATGAAACCTTCGCCCCTGTCGCGAGGTTAGAGTTAATTCGTCTGCTGTTTGGAATAGCGTGTAACATGAACATCACCCTGTACCAGATGGACGTCAAGAGTGCATTTCTCAATGGTCTGCTGCAGGAGGAGGTGTATGTTGCACAGTCTAAAGGATTTGAAGATCCAAACCATCCTGATCACGTGTACAAGTTGAAACGTGCGCTCTATGGGTTTAAACAAGCTCCTCGCGCTTGGTATGAGAGGTTGGCTCAATTTCTTCTAGCTTCTGGATTTCAGAGGGGTGGAGTTGATAAAACTCTGTTAATTCAGTGTGTTAAGCAAGAGTTGCTGATTGTCCAAGTATATGTGGATGATATAATCTTTGGAGCGACACGACAGGACATGGTTGATCAATTTGTGCGAACCATGACCAGAGAATTTCAAATGAGCATGGTGGGTGAATAAGCTATTTTCTGGGTCTGCAAATCAAGCAAACTTCTGAGGGAATATTTGTGTCGCAAAGCACCTACTCAAAGAATCTAATCAGAAGATTCGAGATGCAGACGAGCAAACCAGCGAGCACTCCCATGAGCACATCAAGCAAGTTGTCTAAAGATGAGGAAGGACAACGGGTTGATGAAAAACTCTACCGGGCTATGATTGGGAGCCTGCTTTACCTTACGGCAAGTCGACCCGATATCTGTCTAAGCGTGGGACTGTGTGCACGATATCAGGCATCTCCGCGTCTGTCTCATCTCACTGCACTGAAGCGTGTCATCAAGTACATCAAGGGAACTCCTGAGTACGGAATCTACTACACCAAAGAAACAAACTTGAGTTTGGCCGGCTACTGTGATGCAGATTGGGCTGGTTGCCTTGATGACAGGAGCACATCTGGAGGTTGTTTCTTCTTGGGGAACAATATGGTGTCTTGGCATAACAAGAAGCAGAACTGTGTATCACTATCAACGGCAGAAGCAGAATACGTGGCTCTAGGCAGTTGTTGCACACAACTCTTGTGGATGAAACAGATGCTCACCGACTATGGTGTCCACTCAGGCTCATTCCTTGTCAAGTGCGACAACAAAAGTGTAATTGATTTGATGAAGAATCCTGTTCAGCACTCACGGACTAAGCATATTGACACTCGGGATCACTTCGTGCGAGGCTTGGTTGAGGATAAACTTGCAATGATTGAACATGTTGCATCCGAGTATCAGCTGGCTGACATATTCACTAAACCGTTGGATCTCAACAGCTTTCTGCGTTTGCGCAAGGCTCTTGGTGTGTGTGAACACTAGTATGTGATGAGATGGGAGAGTATGGTGAACATGTACAGTTTTTCTGGTTTTAAAAACAA
Source organism: Eutrema salsugineum (assembly GCF_000478725.1). Classification (NCBI taxonomy): domain Eukaryota; kingdom Viridiplantae; phylum Streptophyta; class Magnoliopsida; order Brassicales; family Brassicaceae; genus Eutrema; species Eutrema salsugineum. Next base: position 13,849,878 of record NW_006256486.1, read on the forward strand.
AACAAAACTCTCCATGACAAGTCAATGACAGGAATAGAGAGCGAGTGGGTGTCCTATCCGACTAAGGCTAGTTCTATCTCAACATGATTGTCACTCAGACTGGGCTGGGGTGCTACCACACCTCACGACTGGTTTGATTACTGACATGACTGAGCTGAGATGTCGCTTCTACAAAGTAAGGGGGAGGATATGATTCTAAAACACGCATCTGTCTGTTTCTCTTTTCGGTGGCTGTGTGAAAGCTCCTCGGCTGAGGGTATGCTGCACAGATGAAAGACACTCCGAAAGCAGAGACTTAGCTCCACATAGTTGCAGGCTATCAAAGGGATAAGCATAAAACGAGTATTTCCAAGAACAATGACAAGCAACTTGGGTGTGAATGCTCCTCAGCTGAGGGTATGCAGCACCATCATCTCAGTCCTTATAATATGTGGCTGATCTAAGTCTCTGTCTTTCGTCTTGCGTGGAATCATATCATTGTGGAAGGAGAAGCACACACCCCTGAAAACTGTGAAGTTGGATGTCTCCCTAGCGGCCTTAGAGATCGATGGATGCTAACTGGTCTCTCTGTTCCTCAGTTGATCAGGTGTGTGAAGGCACCTTGGCTAAGGAAATGCCGCATGTCTGGGTCATGGAAGGAGATTTCTTGGTGGAATTTTTTTATCTCTCCTCATCTCAACACCTCTACGTGTGTCACCCTCTCGTTAATCCTGTGAATTTGCCATGGCTGAATCTATCTTAAGTTGTTTCCAGGTAACATGTTCAATCCGGGCATGGGGTCCTTACCAAATCTCGCTATAAGTGGTTGGATGGGCTCTTGGTGTTACCTGTGTTGTCTGGGCTCATAAAGCCCATTTGTGCACTAAGAATGGGCTGAGTGCGAAACTTTTTTCCCCCGAGGCTTTAAAAGGTGCTGCTGACGTTTCATGTGCCACAAACCCTAAATTGTGTGCCACTGCCTAGGTCGCTCTCCGTCAACCCATCTCTCGCGATGCCGCGCAACACTCGCTCTGCCACTGCCAAGCTTCTTGCTTCTGCTATCGAAGCCTCTCGACGCCGCGCTCCTCATGATGAAGAAACCCTGGCTGAAGCTCGTGTTCGCCTTCGGGCCCGACGAAAGGATCTTCAGCGATCAGGAAAAGCGCCAATTGACATTGGCGCTGAAGATGATGACTCTGGTGGATCTACTGGAGCGGATGAGTTCAGACCGCTGTTCGAAGGCTCTCCTGAGTCGAGAGCTGAATTCTCAAACCCCTTTGCACATTCCTCGGCCGAAGAAATGGAGGAAGACTCTGTGGAGGATCTCGAGGATTTTTTTGACCCGCGTGAAGCTGATCACCCTCTTTACCTGGATCTCGAGGGAAGATATGCTGCGAATAGGCGTTCACAAGTGGAGTCTGACCGCATGCACCCCGAGCTTAAATATCCTAACCGTCGACCCCACAACAACTTCGCCTCTCTCGCTGCTCAGGAAAGGTTTGCCTCGTTTTCTGCTCGCTCCTTTCATAATCAGAAATACCTCCCTCTGGATGATCCAAAACTGGTCGAAGCTCGAAAAATTATCGATGTCGCTGGTCTGATTTATACTGTTCTCGATGTGGAACCCTATTGTCCTACCGTGGTCCATGAGTTCTATGCTAATCTGGGTGACTTGGAGTATCGGGCTGGAACGAATCTCATCTACATTCGTGGTCTGATGTTTGAATTTACACCAGAGATTATTAACAAGATGTTTCTGGTGGATGACTCCTCTCCCTACGGTGACTGGGAGAAAATCCACATTGATGATGCTGTGCACTTGGTTTCTGGAGGTCGGAAAAACCGCTGGGAGGGCTTCCGGTCTCGTCATCTCACTCCTGTCAACGGAGTCATCTACAAACTATGCTGCTGCAACTGGATGCCGACTACCAATAACAAAACGATGGTCAAGGAACGGATTCGTCTTCTCGCGTACATTGTTCGGGGGAACAAGCTCAACGTTGGCAAAATGGTGTACGACCAAATTCTGATGGCTGCGCGCACGCCTGACATGGTCAACCTTAAGCTGATGTTTCCGAATCTCATCAATCAATTGCTCCGATTTCAGCGTGTGGTGCCTGGTCATCGTGGAGACCGCCCTCTTGCAGGTTATCCCCTCAAAATCACCTTAGATCCGAAAGCTGGAAAAGAATCCGGTGATGATGAGCCACAAGTGGCTCCGTCTCTGGCTGCTGACCTGGAGCACCTGGCTACATGGCTCAAGCGGGTTCAAATCCGTGTTCGAGGTAAGTTTTGCTGGCTCCTTTGTCTGAAGTGTTTTCACAGGTGTTTTATCTGAATGTCCTCTCAAGCAGGGGGAGAATATGAGGAACTAAGGCGACAAGTCGTGGATCATGGTGTCTCCAATGATGGTGGCCAAGCTGAGGGGGAGCAGAACGATGATGATGGATCGGCTGAGGGGGAGCAGAGTGAGAACTCGGAGGATGAAAATGAATGGGCAGGACACTAGAGTTCAATTTGTTTTTCTCTGTAATTTGCTTTGGATGTGTTTGCTGGGTGATTGAACTTCGTGTGTTTATGTTTGGATGACTTGAGTCAATCGGTTGTTTAAGTATCAAACAATGTCTCTTTGTGTTTTGGATGGATGTTATTTGCTCTAAGTCTTTGCTCACTCTAACTGCATATACATAGTGTGTTGCCTTGTTGTGTATGGTTGTGGTTGTCTCAGGAAGCTTGGAGCCGCACATTCGGATAAAAAGGGGGAGAATGTAAGTGTGGCCACTTATTAAGGTGATGTGTGTTACACATAGAAGAGCGGGAAATGATTTGAAGAAATTCGTGACACGCGAGCTCGGGAAAGAAAGGTGACGTGGCACGACTACAGCAATGAGAGAGAGGAGATCTTGCAGATCAAGAAAAGAAGATCAGAATCTTAACAACAAAAGGAAAGGAGATATACGCATGCATAAGGGAGATGCGGTATATATGCCTGGTGGGAAGAACCAAGTAGGGTTAGCCGTTTTAGAGTATCAAAAGGACAAGGCAGATCACCAGAGACTAATAGAGTGATTTAGGGTTCTGGGTGAGCGACTTGTATCTTGTGTGCACAACTGTTGTTGTGTTCAGGTTGGGTAGATTAGGGATTGGTCAGTGTCGAACAGCTTGGCTGTGTCGTGTAAGTCTGATTAGACAGATTGTTTATTTGTCTAAGTGATTCCTAATAAGAAAGCAAAAGAAGTTTTGCATTTGTGTGTGTTCTACGATATCTCTCTGTGTTACATTCCTTACACCTTGTTCCTTGATTCCTTGCTTCAGGTCTGATGATGACTTGATGTCCTCATCAATGGATTAAAACGAACTGAACCTGGAAATAACAAACCAAGAAGATTGTCTGGTTTAGTTAACGAATTGACCAAAAACTTCTAATACACATTTGCTTCCCCGAACGTTCAAGACCATCAACCAAATCTTCTTAGGAAGAAATATAAAGAGAAAGAAACAAAATTTAAAATACGCCTCAAGCGTCTACTTCTCAATGAAACGTAGATAGATAAAAAAACAAAGATTATAAACTAAAACACTAACCCAAGACAATAACTTGTTCTCACCATCTAGCATCCCTACTACCTCAGCAAGCATATCTTCTTTGCTTTTATAAATTCAGAGAGGCACGTCATAAACTGTGAGAAAATGTCAAAGGAAAAATGCATACACCTTCAGCAGTCAAAACATGAGCCAGTACTCGAGTTTCTCAGAATACAAAGTTGGAATGGATCTGTATAATATGAATAAGCTAGAATGAACTTACTATACACTATATATTCATTCTCTTCGTGATCAAACCCAAAGAAAGAGTCAAAATAGATTGCAACTTTACTCTCCCACAACAATTGTTAAAAAGATTGATCCATGAAACATAAGAGACACTACATTTAGTCTATAAGCTGATATTTTTGAAACTATACATGGTAATCACATTCATAACCAAAATAACAGAGCTATACCAATGTTATTTATATATGTTGATGTAAAATAAGTTTAAAAAATCAAATACTACAACTTCACTACCTTTGATCAAATAACTACTTCACTACCGTCATCATCCTCATCCTCATCATTTACCCCGACATTGACTTGTAATAGCTCTAGTCTAAATGCGCTACCGAGAGAAAAAGAACCACAAAGCATTCCTTGGGGATTATTACATTATCTGTAGAGACCAATGAGAGTTGATATTTAGACCATGCTTATATCAATAGTTAATATCTGCGTACCTCTTTTTTTTTTTTGAGAAAGCTATTTGTGTACCTTGATATAAAACATTTTCTTTACCTATCTCACTAGCCATATCACTATTCTTCGAGTCTGAGTGTTTCAACTATTACCACGTTAGTTTTCGGCCCCCAAGCCTTTCTTGTTCTTCCTGTGCACAACCTCCTTTGCTGCAGCAAAAAACCAGAATCATAAACAATAATAAAGATCATATACAGTCAATATCAATCAACTGTAAATAACGGTTTCAGTGCACCTATATATTACTTCACATATTGTGCTGAATAATTGCATTAGTTGCATTCAAATTCCTCAGATTACACAACATTCAACAGACAAATCATCTAATCAACAACTTACTCCCTTGGAAAATTATTTAAGCTCCTTAATAATGCAAAAATGCTCAGCTCTTGGTCTATCTAAGCATGGCAAAAGGTTAGTATCTACACCTGTCTAACTATAAGCATGCCCAAGATTAGTGTAGTCTCCAATTCATTTTTCAATTATATTAGTGACATTGATTCTTCCTCCTAAGGAGAGTATGTGAGCTTGTTCTTACCTCTAGTGCAAATAATTTCACAAAATCATCAAAACGATCACGAAATACTTTCAGAATTTTTTTTTTAAATGAGAAAGAAATTCTCAGATATGAATATGAGCATCCATGGAGAAAAGAAATCAAACCTGCTATCTTTTCACTTTTCGGTTAGGCTATCTACGATAGATGATTAAATATTCACATTCATCAATCGTCTGGTCAAATAAAATAGTAAATTGATGATTAAAGTTTTTTTTTAATTAAGCTACAATATAACTTAAGCAATATAATTTGATTTAAGACCATAAAAAGCTGGAAGAAAATCATTGCAAAAAAATATTCAATCAATTGAAATCTATCTTTAATTTCTTAAAATCAAGAACACTTACCAATAAATTATTGTGGACGAAGGATCTAGGTTCCAAAGAAAGCACTTCAGTCCATTGAAATTCTCTCTCTTCTGATCCATAGAGAAAAATTAAACAAATTAAATCAAAATTCTAGAATCCAAGATAATTCATGAAACTCACAGTAGCAGCTATAAAATAAGGGAGATCGACCAGAGAAGACTCAAAGACTCATCTTTGTTGATTGGAAGAGAATTTACCCCTAGAAACCCAACATCATTCACTGATCCACAAAAAAAATCGTTAACTTGAAAAGCATGTAATGATTCGCAAATAACAAACAGTATATATCTCAAGAAAAAATAGACAAATAATAGTCAAAGAAGTGAATCAATTCAAAGACAACATAACAGTTCATACCAAGAAGAGATTTTCATGATTGTGTCATCATCGTGCCTTGATTAGTAAACCAACAGACGCATGATATAATGTTAATGTCGTTTGAACGTGTGTGCTGTTTCAAATACGTCTGAATAATTCACTGAGAGATCAGATAGAATACAATCTGAAAACCATAAAGTAAATAGATAATTTAACAACAAAGGAAAAAAAGTTTGATCATAAAAAACCAACGTGTTAAACCATTAAACTAACATGTCTTAGTTGAATAGAAAGAGCACAAATCAAAACAAAACAAACCTAAATGAGTTAAAAGAACTACAAAGTCGTCAACCTTCTGAAAGTTTCTTAATCATGACCGATTATATCCACTCGCCTATAAACCATGATTGCTGTGACCTAAGAAAATAGATAATGACAAAACCAGAACTACAAAATCAGCACCATTACATTGAACATATCAATCAGAAACATATAATACTATAGAGATACAGATATGCACAAACTATAAATGAACTTAAATAAAAGAAACTCTATTAAACCCTAGAAGAAAATAAAAATCTAACACGTAATGAATATGAGAAAAAAGCAAAGTATTTATACGAAAATACTTCTAGGGTTTATGGGATTTTCCTTTTTTTAATAATAATTCTACTGCATGTTTTTATATGATCTGAAAACAATTAGAAGAAAAACAAAGCGAGAGAAAATATAAATAGACAAACTAAGAGTTTTAAGGCAATACTTCAACTCCCGACCTTCATTAAGAACCTTAAGAACCATATAAAAAAAAAGAATTTGACTAAATTGTAGAACAAATACCAAAAAAAAATACTTACTATACGTATATAATGAATATGAAAAGAATATTGAGTTACCTTTACATACAGATTTTAAATCTTAAAAAAAGGCAAAGAAAAATAATCAGATTGTAAAAAAAAACGAATTCAATCGTAGTAGTTAGAATAAAAGAAATAAAAGATACACAATTCAATGGCATGGCATACCTGTTTTATTGGTGATATCAACGAATACGAACAGAGTTAAGATTGATTTTTGTTGTATGAGTGATTGATCTAATTCTTCTGGTTTCTCCTCATCGTCAATTTCTTTTATTTGGTCTTTCTCATCTTCTACCTTTTTCTTAGAATCCTTGAAAAAGAAAAGAACACGTAACAAAAAATCGACTAAGAACAAAAACAGAAATATGGAAGGGATGCGCAAGTCCACACCGAATTATTATTTGCTGCGAATCGTTGCTCTCTATTTATTTAATCCATATATCTTACAAAAATCAAAATCAAAAGATCAGTTTCATAGCAAATACAACAAAAACAAAGATATAATTACAAAGAAATAAATATTGAAACCCTAGAGCTAACAACAATACACAGAACACAAATCAAACAAAAAGATATGTTGATGCGGTGATGACCAATAACCCTAGAACTAACAACAATACACAGAATACATAATAATCAAAAGAGCAAAAAATATATAAAGAAAAGCAATCAAAAATATTGATAGAGATTAAACCTAAAGAAAAAGTACTAAACAGAAATCAAACAAAGGAGGTCGATATCATGAAACAAATCATAGATCAAAAACGTAAAAAAGAAAAAACTTGTGACTAGTATGAGAGGAGACACAAAGTATTTATAGAAAAAGTGATGTAGGGTTAACACATTTTTTTATTATTATAATTTTTGATATCATCAAATATTCTATTTTGATTATTCGATTGTTATGTAATCCAAAAAACCTAGATACGATTTTATTTTTTTGTTAATCAAATATTTGATTATTGACGTTGAGGAAAACTTCCCTTTTGGAAAGTGATAAATTAAGGTATGTCATATTCATGTTTTATAAATGTATAATAATTACATAAAATAAACAAATATAAATTTTCCAATTTTCAATCGCGAGAATTTTTACAAACACAGATTAATTAAATAAGATAAATAGGAAAAAAATGTTTAAAGAGGCAAAGATTCGAACTTGTTACATGTTGGTTAAGAAAGTTGGGCCACCAACCAACAGAACTAACATGTTTGTTTTTGGAAATTCATTAGCCATTAAATATATATTAAACTGTCAATTTGAAAATAGGTCTGAACTAATCAGAATAGAGTATTTTCATTAATGGCATAAGTGTAATTTAACACTTTTCACCAAAATGACATTAAAATAATAATAATTAATTAACTCCAGCCAATCAAAACATAACATTAGCTGACCAATCAGAACATAACGATTTCATTAATCAAAACGACATCCAAATCTGTGCATTGAACCACAGCTCGATTTACTTCGCAAATAATATAATGATTTTTTTTTAAATATACTGGGTGTGTAGTCAATGTCAATTTTTCTAAAATGAAATAATGCACACAAATTTTATAAAATAAAATAATATTTATAAATAATATCTATCTATCTATATACTTATTTGTGTAGTGATTTGCTTAGGTTTCGCGCTCAAAGCGAGTTTCACAACCATTCGCATACGTGTTTAGCCTTATTTTGTAATTACGTGTTATTTTTTAATTGGTTTTCAACTAATGATGTTTTAGAAAAAATTAAAACAAACTGGTATAAATTATGATGGTTTAATGTTTAATTTTGTGGTCAACCAACCCGTTTTTAAAAATATATAAAACCGAAATTTAGAAAAAATTAATAAAAAATGTTTAAAAAAAAGAAAAAAATTATATCTCTTAGTGTTTACCATTTCTTATTTTCCCAAAATTTAGAAAAAATCTAACAAAATTTTTAAAAAAACCAAAAAATAGAATTTATTTAAAAAGTAAAACCAAAATTTAGAAAAAAATTAACAAAAAATGTTTTTTTTAAAAAATATAATTTATATCTCTAATGGAATGGTGTATAAAGCCCATTGACCATTTAAAAAAAAAATAGATCTAGGTTAGTGTTCTCGATAATTATGATATATAAGTTAGTGTTTACCACTTCTTATGTTTCTAAAATTTAGAAAAAATCTAACAAAAATGTTAAAAGAAAATAAAATGGTATCTATTTAAAAAATAATGCACTTTCGTTTCAAAACAAAAAGAAATCTAAATTAAGAAAAATATTTAATACAAAGTAAAAAAATAAAATAATCTATATATCTAACTAATGGAGTTTAAAAAAAATGAAAAATCATCTCTAACTAATGGAATGTCGCTAATTATTATGATAGATAGGTTAGTGTTTACAATTTCTTATGTTTATAGGATTTTTGATTTCTTACAATTTAGTATAAATATCAGCTACTTTTCTCTAATTCTCTCACAACTTCCAAAATTGTCTAACATATTCCTTCATCTTCGTTCTAATTAAAAACTCGTAGAGTCATCAGGTAAACATATACTAATATTTTTCTAAACAAGTATTAAATAAGAAATAACTTAAATCATATCGGTCTAAATTATTATGGTTTAATACTTCACTTTATTGTCAATACCGATTTTCAAATTTAATAAAACAGATATATAGTCAAATGTAACGAAAAATTAAAAATCAATCAATGGAATGTCTAATGAAATTATGGTATTTTTGATGTCTAAAATACATAAAATAGTGATCAAAATTGAATAATTTTATAGGGTACTTAAGAAAATACATCTAAAAAACATAGAACAATTATCAAAAGATCTCAAAACTATTTAAACTAAATTATTTGGATACTAATATGTTTTTATTTACTCTCTTTTATATTGTTTTCATGATTGAATTCACACGACTATTAGATTTTCAAACAACAAAATGGATAATTATATCAGTCCGCGCAAGGCGCGGAAAAGTTAACTAGTTAAATTAATTTATTTTGTTAGTGTGGTTATTGTGAGGGATATATACTCCAGAAAAAAAATCTGTAAGATATTTTATTTTAATCCCCATAAAAATGTGTACCAAAAATTCAACTTATATATTTTTTTTTGCAAAATTTAACAAATTTAATATTAAAAAAATTTACTCTACTTGAGGGACAATATTACATACACAAGCTATCCTCTAATTACTATTGATATCTGGAAGAGAAAATTATTAATTACTATTGTATCTCTTATATTGGTTTCAAAGATAAGAATCATCAAAGAAAAAGGAGCAGAGTTTTGAAAATGGCAAGACCAAAGAAACAAAGTATTACGAAAGAGCTCTAAAATAAATATTAGAAATGACAAACATAGAAATCTAGGTACCTAATAATGATAATAATAATAAAAGATTTCAAGTCATTGTATCATGTATAGAATAAAATAAAATCAAATATAAATCAACGTCGATAATAATTTTGCACACAGTAAAATAGTAGATGAGAATTACGAGGATTATAAACCACAATTAAAAAAAATATTTATTAAAAAATATACATAATGAGATGATTGGGCAATCATGGAAAAAGTCATAAAGGCAAAGTTAAAATCTCTTGCACACAGTGAAATTGTTGATGAGTATTGGGAGACAATCACATGTTTATCCTTATATATACTTTCTGTATTTCTTTTCATTCTCTTTATAATCTTTTGATCTTTTTGTTTAGTGTTTTCAGTTTGTTTGTAGTCTAAGGACATAATCTAGCATAGAAGAGGGTGGGGAATTAAAAAAAAAAATGGTTAAGTGCTTCAAAGAGGAATGGCCGTGCTCGCTAAAACTTCTTCGACCAGAGGTCCTCGGCTTTTGCATGTCGTGGCTGGTTTCATGGATCCGATGACTTGAAACCCTCGGCTTCAGCATGTTAAGGCGAACTCGCCGAGACTTCCTCGGTGTGAAGTACTCGGCTTGAGTACCTCGTGGCCAGCTTTCATGATCCCTTCGTTTGAATCCCTTGGCAAAGGATCATTGATTCAAGTCGAGGGACACTCTTTTATCCAACGGTCAAAACAGTGTCCCCCCCAGGTAAGAGGTCCCAGCAGAGTAGAAAAGAGGTCTGCCTTCTGTATCATCTTCTCCAAGCCGACCATCTCCTTTCTTTTTACACTTTCTCGCCAAATTAACTTTATCTCTGCACATCTCTCTTATTTATTGGTCGTTTTTGTTGATCTGAGTTGCCAAAATTTTGTTTTTCATCACTCTGTTTGGATCCATAAACAATTTTGGCATTCTCCCACTTGGTCCCAAGGTATTTCTCATCATCATTTGCTTCTCTTTCATGAAACATTTTAATCCTGTCCTTGAGAGAAAACGTCATGAATCTGTGTTGCATTGGATCTAGAAACTTTTTTAAGCCTTGGAACATGCTAGAAATATTTTTGAGGAATGGACCAATTTTTGCTGAGCTAAAGAAAATTTTCAGTAGTCTTGAGCATAAAAGATTGATGCTTTAATAGTTTAAATGGGTTTTAGAGGCATATATCTTGAGATTTGAACTCCATTGATTGTTCTTGGTTAGATTTGAATGTTCTCATACTCGTTTATTCATTCTTCATCCAAAGAGCCATGCTTAAATTCTTTTAACAGCAATGTCTTTTACTTTAGCACTTATGTTTCTCTTGAGACAATGTAGGTAACATGGGCAAAGACAAGGGACCTGATGTTCATAAAGGACGAGCGCTTCCACAGAAGGAGAAACAATTCATCCTTTGAGCATGCTCAAGAACAAAGAGGAAGGCAAAAAGAATCTTGAGAGATGATGATAGTGGGACAAAAGTGAAGGAATGGTGTTTCTAAGAAAAAAAGTGTCTAAGCCAAAGCCCAAGGCGCCAACATACTCTGAAGGTCTCAAGATGCTCATGGCGATGACATTTGTTGGAACAAGATTCCTAGACCTTGATTTCTTGAAGGAGATGGGCCTTTATGAAGATAATGCAACCACAGCCAACCCCTTCTTCCCCACGGTTACGCACCATGCAACCGCAGCCAGTTATCTCCGAGAATAAAAGCCCATTTCTGAAGTCCAAGTCATTTTCCGACCTTAATTCCGAAGCCCTAGACGTCGAGGAGTATTGAAGACTATAAATACTTGTCAATCATGTCATTTTTAGATATCTCTTCCATACTTTTAAAGAGACAACTTTCTTAGCCATTTTTTAGCGATTTGTAGAGTAGATTTCTTAACCTTGAGTTCATCAATAGAGAAGCTTTCTTTCATCTCTTTTCTTTACTGTTTTTATTTTATTTCATTAAAACCAATGATGATGTCGACCTCAGCTATGTCTGAGTAGATCCCGAGTCATAGGGTTTCTGAAAGGGGCTCTCATAATTGAATAAGATGTATAGGTTTTTAGATTTGGGATTTTATTTATGTTCTTCGCTTATTCTTGTTCTTAATGCATGTATGCTTGATTGATCACCTCGTGTCTGATTTAGAAAGTTAGTGTTGCAAAAGTTTTCAATAAGTATCCGACCTAGAATGAAACGAATGATTCTGCCATAGGAGTGGAAACGTACTTATGGGTGAGTTGTGAGTATTGATGAGTCCTGTAGAAGTTCCTGCGTCTTCTCCCTTCCAGGGCCAGAGTGGAAACCTACTGGTCGGGGTTGCGAGAGATAGTTGGTTATGATCACGACAGGGACGTAGTCATACCGCCGTACTCTAGCTCTAGAACCCTAAATATTTTGATATCCGATAATCCCAATCGATAAACCTAGTTGTTTGACACTGATTATGATCCTCATAGAGTTTCCAAAAGTCCAGCGTTTTTAGTTATTGTTAACAACCCCATCGATTTGTTTACCTGCTTACTTAGATCGTCATTTTCGTTTTACTTTCATTCGATAATCTGCTTGCTTTCTAGGATAATTTCATTTGCTTTCTTTCGTTTTAGTTTAAACCATGCCACACACCCATTCTCCTAAAACTGATTAGTCTAGATATAAACTTAGAATTCGTAGGAAAATACTTAGCACAAAATCCATGTGGATTCGATCTCTAAGTACTACAAATTATTAGCTGTGCATTTGCGGCTTTCATATGTTTCTTTTAGGGTAAAACTTGTTCCTTCACACCACACACATCAGATACTAAGTTTCTAAGTTTCTTTTGGAAGAGATTGTGGTCAAAACTAGGGACTAAATTGGTGTTTTCAACTACTTGTCACCCACAGACTGATGCAAACTGAAGTAGTTAATAGGAATTAATCTACACTCCTGCGTGCATTAATCAAGAATAAACTTAAGTCTTGGGAGGAATGTTTGCCCGTTGTAGAGTTTGCATACAACCACTCTATGCATTCCACTTCTAAGTTCTCGCTGTTTCAAATTGTGTATGGTTTTAATCCATTATCTCCATTGGATACCCCTTTGCCTCTAAGTGGAAGAACAAGTATAGATCGAAAGATGATAACACCGTATTTTGACCACTTTTGTGGATCGTTTTGAAATACTTTTTCTATGTTTTTTATTGCTTTCAAGTAATTTAATTACATTTTTCTAGTATTTGTAGTTCCAAGACTCTTTTCAGGAAACTTAAGGAAAACATTAACAAAATGGATACAAGACCAGATTTTCAGCTCAGAGTCAAACCGTCAGAAGTTCACCCCTGATTGAAGGCTTTCTCACCGTCTGATCCAGCTCAAATTGGGAGATCTCAAAGATGTAAGTATCAGCTTTCCAGCACAATTTACAGCTTGGCAATCCAACAGTTCAATCAAAAGATACGCGAAGAGAAAGATGTTCCGTAAACCAGCCAGCAATCATTTCCACCCGCGGCCAACAACCATTTCACCAAGGTCAGAGGCTTCCCAACCGCGGCCAAGCACCCATTCCCCGCGGTCACGCACTTCCCAACCGCGCCAGCCAACTCCGAACTCGAAGGCCCATTTCTGAAGCCCAAAATGATTCCCTTATTTGGAGAAACCCTAAGTGACGCCCAGAGATGTCTTGAGCACTATGAAGACATGGTTTACAAACCCTAATACGTATGACCTCATATGCTCTTATTGTTTTAGAATACTTTTTAAGTTTTAGCTTTTAGGGAGAGAGAGATTTGTGTCTTGAACCCTTGTTCTTTCTTTTTCAATTTCGATTATTGCTCTACTTTTTAATACTATGTTTTTGATTTCGTTCATCATGTCTGAGTAGTTTTATTGTGTGGTCTAAGGGATTTTCGATGGGGATACATATGTTCGATGAGGATTCATGAGCTATTGAAGCCGAATCTTAGAAATTTTTCTTCTGTATTTATTTTTACTGCATGAGAGTAGCGTCATGAACTACAATCTGATCCAGATGCTTGGTGACACGAAAGTGTTCATCTGGTGTAAGATCTAGCTTGGGAGAGCAAAACAAACATAGGAGTGGAAACCTACCTATGGGCGATTTGTGAATGCTGACGAGTCTTAAACATAATGCATCTTTTCTCTTCCAGGGCCAGAGTGGAAACCTACTGGTCAGGGTTGAGAGAGATAGTTGTCTATGATCACGACAGTGGCGTATTCATACGTCCGTGACTCTAGTTCAAAAAGTTTAAGCTAATATCTTATGAAATTTACTCTCTAGCAATGTTTTGAATCGTTTATGCCCCGGAGAAAACTTCTCTGAAACCCAGCGCCTTCTTTTCTCTAGATTTACATCGATTTTATTTCAAGCTTTAGTTCATCATTTTCATTTAAGCAATTAGGTTTAGCCGTTTTTCTCGTTTTTAATTGATTTCATTAAGTTTTGTTATTAGGTCATTTTAGTTTCCGAATTTTGTCGTTAAGATTAGTTTTTACGTTTTAAAAACACCACCAAAACCCTTACAAAAATTGACTGGTTCTAGACTTCCTTACTTTATATTTCTTTAGAAGGCTTTTGCAGGAAAGATCCTCCTTCCCTATGGATTTGATCCTTAAGTACTACAATCGATCAGCTGTGCACTTGCGGCTATTGATTTCATTTAGGGTAAAACTTGACACCCTCACACAGACACACATCAAGTTTTTGGTGCCGTTGCCGGGGAAGGCACACATTTTCTTTTCCGCAAAACCCTAAGAAAGTTTGGTAAATCGACTCTAGAACTCTTTTTCTGCATATTTTCATTTTTTGGTTCTTTTGTTTCCATTCTCGAAGCAATGGACCCTATAAATCAAAATACCTACTATGAGGGAGGTTTTTACAACACTCAAGCCACCAGATGCAGAGAAGAGCAATACATACGCGATCTCTACGATGTAGTTCGAACCTCAAACTACCGAACGTTCCGGAACGAGCCCTACGTGCCTCCAATGGTAAACCCTAGACCATCTATGCTTCACCTACCTCACCAGATTCTCCAGAAAGATGAGAACGTCCAGCTTAGTAATCGATTGAGTCAGCTTGAAACGGTGATCATGCAATTTATCGCAGTTCAAGCTGTATCAAGAGCCGTCCTTCACGAGAAAATTGACAACATGTCGACTCACTTTAACAAAAAGCTTGAAGATCTTTTTGCTCAAGTTAAAACCATTGAGACTCAAGCAAAAAAAGACCCCGAGACTATCAAGGAGAGGATAGAAGCAGTCGAAGGAGGAGTCGATGAGAATGAAGTCAGCATTCGCAAAGTTAGTGGAAACATCCGCACCTTAGAGATCAAACTCGATGAAGCAGAAGAAACTATTAATGATGATAACAACCAAACCTACTCCTACATGGAAGAGATTTGGGATAAAGTACACAAGGTTCGAGACAAAGCAGAAGAGATTGACTCAGACAAAGTAGTTGATAACACCGTATTTTGACCACTTTTATGGATCGTTTTGAAATACTTTTTCTATGTTTTTAATTGCTTTCAAGTACTTTTATCATGGTTTTATAGTATTTGTAATTCCAAGACTCTTTTCAGGTAACTTAGGGAAAAGCTTAACAAAATGGATAGAAAACCAGATTTCAGCTTAGAGTCAAACCGTCAGAAGTTCACCCCTGATTGAAGGCCTTCTCACCGTCTGATCCAGCTCAAATTTGGAGACCTTAAAGATGGAAGTATCAGCTTTCCAGTGCACTTTACAGCTTGGCAATCAAACGGTTCAATCAAAAGAAACGCGAAGAGCAAGATGTCCCGTAAACCAGCCGGCAAGCACTTCCACCCGCGGCCAACAAGCAATTTCCCGCGGTCAGGAGCATCCCGACCGCGGCAAACCACCCATTCCCCGCGGTCAGAGCACTCCCGACCGCGGCCATCAACCTCCGAGCCCAAAAAGCCCATTTCTGAAGCCCACATTTGGAGAAACCCTAAGTGACGTCCAGAGAGGTCTTGAGTACTATAAATACATGTATTAGGAACCCTAATCGATATCAATCATCACCACCGAAATATTTACTTCATACTTTTATTGTTTTTGCTTTAGCTTTTAGGGAGAGAGAGATTTGTTCTCTTGAACCCTTGTTCTTTCTTTTTCAATTTCGGTTTCTATTCTACTTCTTAATACTATGTTTATGATTTCGTTCATTATGTCTGAGTAGTTTTATTGTTGGGATTAAGGGATTTTTGATGGGGATTTATATGTTCGATGAGGATTCCATGAGCTTTTGAGCCGAATCTTAGAACTTTTTCTTCTGAATTCGTTTTTACTGCATGAGAGTAGCGTCATGAACTACAATCTGATCCAGATGCTTGGTGACACGAAAGTGTTCATCAGGTATCAGATCTAGTTTGGGAGAGCAAAACAAACATAGGAGTGGAAACCTACCTATGGGCGATTTGTGAATTAGGACGAGTCTTAAACATAATTCATCTCTTCTCTTCCAGGGCCAGAGTGGAAACCTACTGGTCAGGGTTGAGAGAGATAGTTGTCTATGATCAAGACAGTGGCGTATTCATACGTCCGTGACTCCAGTTTGAAAAGTTTAAGCTAAGATCTTATCAATTTACTCTCTAGCAATGTTTTGAATCGTTCGTACCCCTGAGAAAACTTCCCTGAAGCCCAACGCCTTCTTCTTCATTGATTTACACCGATTTTCTTTAAAGCTTTAGTTCAATATTGTCTTTCCTTTTTAGTTCATTTTTATTTAAGCATTAGAATATCCGTTTTTATCATTTTTAGTTATTTTTGTTAAGTTTAGTTATTACGCCATTTAATTCCCGTATTCTCTTTTAATATTTCGTTTTTACATTTTAAACACACTACCAAACCTCCACTAAACCGTTTTTGTTCTAGACTTCCTTACTTTAACTTATTTCAAAGGCTTTTTGCAGGAAAAGATCCTCTTTCCATGTGGATTCGATCCCTAAGTACTACAATCGATCAGCTGTGCACTTGCGGCTATTGATTTCAATTAGGGTAAAACTTGATAACCCTCGACCCACACAAGTCACCATCAAGTTTTTGGCGCCGTTGC
Organism: Eutrema salsugineum; assembly: GCF_000478725.1. Lineage (NCBI taxonomy): Eukaryota > Viridiplantae > Streptophyta > Magnoliopsida > Brassicales > Brassicaceae > Eutrema > Eutrema salsugineum. The sequence goes on from NW_006256486.1 coordinate 13,866,654, forward strand.
CGGGGAAGGCACGCATTTTCTTTTCTGCAAAACCCCGAGAAAGGTTAGTAAATCGACTCTAGAACCCCCTTTTCTGCAACTTTCCATTTTTCGGTTATTTTGTTTCCATTTCAGAAGATATGGATCCTATAAATCGAAATATACACTATGAGGAAGGTTTCTATAACACTCCTCAAGCCACCAGACGCAGAGAGAAGCATCTATGCGATCTCTACGAAAAAACTCAAAGCAAAGACTACAGAACGTTCCAGAAGGAGCCCTACGCACCTCAAATGGCAAACCCTAGATACTCTATGTATCGCCTACCTCACCAAGTTCTCCAGCAAGATGAAAACGTCCAGCTCAGCAACAGATTGAATCAGCTGGAAGGCGTGATCAGACAGTTCATAGAAGCTCAAGCAACTGCTACAACTGCTCTAAACGAAAGGATTGATGGGATATCGAAACTTTTCAATGAAAAAATCGATAACCTAGCCTCACAAGTCAATTCAATAGAAGAACGTGCAACCAAGGATGCAGCTATGATTGTTAACAGGTTCAACAGCATGGAGGAAGAGCAAGCAAAGCACAACTATGAGCTTCGCAACACCAAAAACAAAGTCATGGACCTGGATTTCAAGCTTGATGACGTGGACAAAACCCTAAACGAAGCTAAGAACAAGTCTTATGACTTTACAGTCGAAGTTTCAGAGAAGGTGTACAAAGTCATCGAAAAAACCGAAGAGCTTGACTCAACCATGGACAAAGTAGTCTATGCTCTTGATGAAGTTGAAGAAAAGGTTGAGGAGATCATGCAAGGACTTGGAGATCAGATTCCAGCAACCAAAACTAAAGACTCAAGTCCACAGAGGAAGTACATCAAGCCAGAAGACCCAGGAGACCATCCAGGAAGCAAAGGAGGAAGCAACAGCAGCAGAGCAATTCGGAGACGAATCCCCGCGGTCGCGTTGGCTCCAACCGCGCCCAAGAAGCTCTCCCCCACGGTCGTGATGGGTCTCCCCACGGCCCATGGTCGTTTCCCCGCGGTCGCGTCACCTGCAGTCAAGGCCAACCGTAAAAACGTTCCAAAACAGTCCCGTTCAGCTCATACAAGCATCTGTACGTCTGGTACACCTCCTGGGATGACTAAACCACTTCATCAACAACTGGTTTGCTCCATAAGCACCCAAAGATCTGAAGAAGAGGACAAGTCATGGCCTTGCAACATGGCTTTGTCTTGTGAAGATGAGTATGAAGAGCAATACTCTGAAAATGAAGAGTATGGGTTGTTTGTAGAAGATCCAAACGCAGGGTATTCCTCAGAAGACGACTCAGGAGAAATTCAATGGAGCACCAACAACATCAGTAGAGAGAAGCTGATAAAGTTCAACAATGTAGTCAGGTCATTCCCTGCTCATTTAAGCTTTGATGAAATCTGGAAACTTGGTCGTTTGCAAGTCTTTTTCAGGTACTGCAAGGAGTCTAAAGAGGATATCCATAGATACTTTATGAGAGCTCGATACATGACAACGCCAGAAGCAGCTGTCTATGCAATTCACCTCAAAAATCCGGAAGAGTGCAACCACTACACCAACAAAATCAGCAAAGAAAAGCTCGACGAATTCAATGATGTGGTTCGAAATTTGCCTGAAGGAATCACGTTTGCCAGAGCTTGCAAGGACTTTATGATAGGCCACTACTTCTGTGAGAGCAAAGAATCAATCCCTGAGATAGAAGACTTGTTCAATCATGCCAGAAGAGGTAAACCTGTTCGAACACTTCATAAAATCGATAGTGCAGGTCAGTTTCCTATCTCTTGTTCTATTAGAGGAGAAATGTTTAAAAAACGTGCTATGTGATTCTGGAGCTTGTCTTAATATGATGTCCAAGGCAATTGCTTTGAGACTTGGTATTAAACACCTGCGCAGGACTAGAACAAAAATTAGTCTAGCTGATGATTCAAATGCAACACCTCAAGGAATAGCTCATGAAATTCCCTTGAGAATAGGAGATTGCATAGTGCCTGTCGACTTCGACATTGTCGAGACAAGAGATGCAACATATCCAGTGATTCTGGGATGGTCTTTTCTAGCAACTTCCGGAGCTATAATGGACTGGCCAAACCGGAGGATTTCATTTGCTAATATCGACAAAGATGTCTTCAAAGAAGTTGTCCCATACAACAGCAAAGCAGGAAAACGTTCTGCAGTAGAAGAGTTTGAAGAAGAACCTGCTTAGCAAAGGAAGGAGATGTCGGAAAAGACTTGTCTCAGAACAAGGTCTTCTTCATTGGAATAAGTCACGTCCAACACCAAAAGTCGAGCTAAACGACTTAAAAAAAAGCGCTTAATGGGAGGCAACCCATTTAGGTATTGTTTTCTCTAGGATCTTTCTTTCTTTTTTTTAGTTTCAGGTGTTTCTTATAAAACAAAAAAGCCAAAAAAATCAAAAAAACCCGAAAAAAACAAAAAGAAGGATGGTACCTGACTGCTCGGCCCAGCAGAAACCAAGGAGAAGCAGGAAGAGGCCGCGAAATAAGCCCCTGCGGTCGCAGGTGTTCGGACCACGGGAAACACCCCTTCGACCGCGGTCGCGTAGTCCTGACCGCGGCCAAGCAATGGTTCGCCGCAGTCGTGCAGCCCCTGACCGCGGCACTTGGTCGTTGACATCCAAACCCGACCCAAACCACCCCTTTCACCTTATTCCACCTCACCAATCACCCTCCACCTCATTCATCACTTTCCACCACCTTCATCACGACCTATCACCTTCCCAAACCCCTTCGAATGAATCCGGTTCATCTCCACCAGCATCCCGGATCCAGGTAAGTTCTCTTTGTCCTTACCAATTCGATTATCTATGCATTTTTCTCATCCAATCTCGACTTGTTTCACACTGAGGACAGTGTGATTTAAGTCTGGGGGAGGATTTCATCCCTTTCTAACCACCTTTCTTTCATGAGTTTTGCATTATCTACACTTTTTGCATTTTTCTTAAAGTTTTTTAAAATAGGTTTTCAAAACAAAATACGTTTTAAAAGAGAATGGTGAACATGAATCAATGATAGTTGACTGTGTGCTTTAGACTGTTCCTAATGACATGCTCATTCATGATTTAGGACTAGACTAGGCGGTAGCTAAGCACATTTGAAACGAAGTACCCCAGAGGAATTTGAATGATTTCGATTTAGATGAAGGAATACACTAGCTCTGTTTTATTTCGACTTAATTTGGACTTAATTTTCTCATTGAAGCATTAGACCAGGGAAACGAATCATACATTCAGGACTCCTTTATCCTTTTACCACTCTCTGTTGATCTTGAATGGCTAGTTCATCTTTAGCTAGTTCCCCACCTTAACCAATCCTCTTTCAAACCACATGCCCTCTTGTTTTCTATTGTCTTATATGCAGATAAGTGCAAAAACATTGGAGAGAAAGAGGAACGACGCAGTTTTCAGTCACCAAGGACAGAGACCTGCAATTTGCCAGAAAAGTTCCCGGAAGGATTCAACACAAGAGGAAGCTCAGTTTGCCTTAGAAAAATCTCAAATTTTGGTACAATCTCGTCCTCTAGTCTCTCTCTTTTTAAAAGGCATTTCCGAAAATACCGTATTTTCACCACTTTTATGGATCGTTTTGAAATACTTTTTCTATGTTTTTAATTTCTTTCTTACTTTTGTTACGTTTTTCTAGTATTTGTAGTTCCAAGACTCTTTTCAGGGAACTTTTCAGGAAAAGCTTAACAAAATGGATAGAAGACCAGATTTTCAGCTCAGAGTCAAACCGTCAGAAGTTCACCCCCGATTGAAGGCCTTCTCACCGTCTGATCCAGCTCAAATTTGGAGATCTCAAAGATGGAAGTATCAGATTTCCAGCACACTTTACAGCTTGGCAATCCAACAGTTCAATCAAAAGATACGCGAAGAGAAAGATGTCCCGTAAACCAGCCAGCAAGCATTTCTACCCGCGGACAACCATTTCACCACGGTCAGAGGCTTCCCGACCGCGGCCAAGCACCCATTCCCCATGGTCACGCACTTGTCGACCGCGGCCAGCCAACTCCGAAATCGAATGCCCATTTCTGAAGCCCAAAATGATTCCCTCATTTGGAGAAACCCTAAGTGATGCCCAGAGATGTTTTAAGCACTATAATTAAATGTTTTAGGAACCCTAATTCGTATGACCTCATATGCTCTTATTGTTTTAGAATACTTTTTAAGTTTTAGCTTTTAGGGAGAGAGAGATCTGTCTCTTGAACCCTTATTCTTTCTTTTTCAATTTCGATTATTGCTCTACTTTTTAATACTATGTTTTTTATTTTGTTCATCATGTCTGAGTAGTTTTATTGTTGGGTCTAAGGGATTTTCGATGGGGATACATATGTTCGATGAGGATTCATGAGCTATTGAAGCCGAATCTTAGAACTCTTTCTTCTGAATTTATTTTTACTGCATGAGAGTAGCGTCATGAACTACAATCTGATCCAGATGCTTGGTGACACGAAAGTGTTCATCTGGTGTCAGATCTAGCTTGGGAGAGCAAAACAAACATATGAGTGGAAACCTACCTATGGGCGATTTGTGAATGCTGACGAGTCTTAAACATAACGCATCTTTTCTCTTCCAGGGCCAGAGTGGAAACCTACTGGTCAGGGTTGAGAGAGATAGTTGTCTATGATCACGACAGTAGCGTATTCATATGTCTGTGACTCTAGTTTGAAAAGTTTAAGCTAAGATCTTATCAAATTTACTCTCTAGCAATGTTTTGAATCGTTCATACCCCGGAGAAAAATTCTCTGAAACCCAGCGCCTTCTATTCTATAGATTTACATCGATTTTATTTCAAGCTTTAGTTTATCATTTTCATTCTCTTAATCGATTTTCATTTAAGCAATTAGGTTTAGCCGTTTTCTCGTTTTTAGTCGGTTTCATTAAGTTTAGTTATTAGGTCATTTTAATTCCTGTATTTTGTCGTTAATATTAGTTTTTATGTTTTAAAGACACCACCAAAACCCTTACAAAATCGCCTGGTTCTAGACTTTTTTATTTTATATTTCTTTCGAAGGCTTTTGCAGGAAAGATCCTCTTTTCCTGTGGATTCGATCCCTAAGTACTACAATCGATCAGCTGTGCACTTACGGCTATTGATTTTATTTAGGTTAAAACTTGACACCCTCATGCAGACACACATAAAAAAAGGGCAAAATTTGTTAAACAGATTCATCAGCGAGCTAAGGAGAACATTGAAGAGAAGAAAAAACTGTATGCTGCACAAGCAAACAAGAGTCAGCGTAGGGTTATCTTTGAAGAAAGAGACCAAGTCTGGGTTTATCTAAGAAAGGAAAGATTCTCAGCTGAGGAAAGTCTAAACTCATGCCAAATATCAATGGCCCTTTCAAAGTCATAAGGAGAATCAATGACAATGCTTATCAGCTCAACCTTCAAGGTAAATACAATGTCAGTCTGAGTTTCAATGTTTCTGACTTAGTTCCATATTTTTAAAATGATCCAGATTTGAGGTCAAACCATTTTCAAGAACAAGGGGGTGATGTGACCATGGAGGAACTGCTTGAACCAAAGCTTGGAGATAAGAAATTTGTAGCGGAGGAGCTTGAACCTGAGGAAGCATTACAAGTGTCAAACAGCCCAATGACCAGAGCCAAATCTAGGAGACTCAAAGAAGCCGTTAGCAACATCATCAATCAAACATGTCTAAAGTGGAAAGAGTATAATACAAACACACTTGTTGTGATCCAAGTCCAAGATACTTAGTGGACTTGTGATCCAACTTTGTACATCACTAGTTTTGTCCCAATGAGTTTTCTAGTGATAGCTTTTTAATGAGGCAGATTTGGATCACTTATGCATATAAGTCCAGCCCAAAAGGAGTCGGTCAAGAAGAGGAGTGTATGGAGTCATTTGAATTCCAACTTAGACTGCTTGAACTTGTATTTTGAGATGTGTTTATTGGTTTAGCCGAAACTCTCTTCTACTTCTTTATATTACTTTGTCATCTCATTTGAAAACTCATCTTATCTTTTTATCAAAAATCTCTTTTCAAGTTAAGATCAAATCTCTTGTTGGTGTTTAATATCCTAAAAAAAAACCTCGATTCTCTTTGACTAGTGTGTCATATCCAGTGAAGAAGTTGAACCAAATTCATCAAAGATTTTTCCACAACCTTTGGAGTCTTATCAATTCCACACGCCTTGAAACACTTGTTGTTTGTAAGGATTATCAGTTCCATTCCAGTGCTTGAGTTTTGATCTAGGGAGAGGATACTATCTAAGATCATATTACTCTTGCAGCTAGAATTTGATTTGGAAATTCGAGACAAGAAAGACGCAGAAAATGGTGTCACTTCATCTTTCCCAAATGAGGGTTGACGAACCACTTCCTATGAATGATCGTCTCCCTGAAGAAAATTTCTATGCCATGAATGTCATACCTAATAACAACACTAAAGCACCCCCACGGCCTGGCCCTTCATAGTGCATATCTCTCCGCACTCCTTGGTATACTCACATTGCCAATTATATTGCAGCTGATATTGAGCCTCCACAGTTCTTTGGATATAAGAAAAATAATTTTCTACAGGATATACAACACTATTTCTTGAGAAAGACAAAAGAAAAACACTGTAGAGAATAAATCAAAGAAAAACACCTTCCTTGTTTGGAGACATGGCATGACAATTACCAGCCTTGCTTCTCATCGAATATAATCTGGGAGCAAGATCAAACTCATCATGTTCACGTACAATGGCATCCAGCTATAAGGTTCAAACATGGTGGAACGATGGTTTAAACAAGGTATTCCAAGTTGTGCATTGTTAATATATGAATATCACACAAGGGACAAAACGGTAATTTAGATCGAAAACTCGGATTTTATTAGATCGGTCGAAAGTACAACTGAGTTTGTTTATGTAAATGATAAACGAACTAAGACTTAAGAAACTAAGAAGCTAATGAATGCGTTGAGTTCTCAGTCTTTAAGTCTCTCGAGAATTTCTTGTGTGCTCTGGTGTCGATTCCTCTTCCTTTATATATGCCTTCTAAGTCGGTCTTCGCGGGTCTTCTCTGCGATATGGGACTGAAAAGACTTTCCTTTTTCCTTGGCAGTTTCCTTTCTTCTCGGAAGTTTCCTTTTTCTGTTCGGAAACTTTCCTCTTTCATTCGAGCTCGGGAAAATTCTCGATTCTTTTGAGAAGTTTCGACCGACTTCGGATTATCGGGCCATGTTCGGCCCAAGAGCTCGCCCGGCCCAATTTTCCCGGTACAATTCCTTCGTAAACCGGGCTTAATTCGTACTGATCTCGGTTTGTACTGGAGAAAACCGGGGGTGCGGTTTTCACCTCCAACAGTTAGCCCCCCCCCCTCAGTTCGGCGAAAGGGGGTTAGTTTTAGTTGAACTCATTCGATTGTTTCTCAAAATTAGGTCACAAACCGAGCTCGGAAAATTCGGTCGATTCGTTTTCTCGGGCATTACATAATTCGAATTTAATGTAGCGCACGAATTCCGGGATTTCGCGGAAATCGAGGAACCACAATTCCCACTGTTTATTTATAAGGAAGAAACTACCTCGCATTCATTATCTCTGCATCAGCATATATAAGGTACACCGCTCTCACTTCTCTCTCTAGATTTTCATCCGTAGCTCTCCTTAGTTCTCTCTGTTTTTTCCGCCGTATCCTTCGAACTTTCCAGCAAATCTTCAAGTTTTCCGATCAATCTTCAAATTTCTCCAATCCATCTTCAAACTTTCCGATCTATCTTCATCCTGTTCTTCGTTTTTCTTTAACTCCCTTTTAAATCTTCTTCCGAACTCATCCTTTCGAGCTAAAATGTCTTCCGACTCTTCGATTAACTCCTCTTCCAACCAAATTCTTCTAGAGGATTGTCGTGACCCTTCGGAGCCAAGCTCCTCTTCGTCGAGCTCTTCTCAGACAGCAAACAATCCACCGACTCTAACTCGGAAGAATTCTAGATTAATAGGAGCTAGTAGCAGCCGACCTCAACCGAGACTAGAGGCACCTGAACAGCTAACAACTGAACTCTGTGAGACCGGAGCTCGGGTGGGGTTAGATGTTGAAGACGGTGATCATGAGATCGAGGAGGTCGCTGAGTCCGAGAGGAGGACTCTTGAAGGAAACGATGCCGAAGTCAACGATACCAAAGACAATCTTGACTCGGTGAACGCCGCATTGCCACCGATGCCAAAGCGAAAGGTTGTTCACCCTCACGACGTGCCTGCTTCTTCTCTTTTTCCAGCGACCATTCGAGCCGTTCTTGAGGCCCACGGACTCACAGATAGCACTGTTTTCATCACCCCAGACGTCGGAGATCGTCCATGGGACGTTCTCGAGGGCTTCCTCTGCATATATCTGGCCTATTTCATGCAATACGGGCTCACCTCTCCGATTCCTTCCCGTCTTCTTGGTTATTGCAACCGGCAAGGCGTAGCTCTCACTCAAATGATGCCGGCGTCAGTGACGAACTACATGGGCTTCCGAACTCTGTGCACCGAGCTCAATGAGGATCCAACTAGCCGGCTTTTTGAAGACCTTTTCTCGGTTAATCTTCACGCGTCAAAGGATTGGTACTTTGCGGCGAACGCCAAACCAAGGAAAGACATCGTCACCGAGATCAAACCTAGTTAATACAATGACTGGGAATCCCAATATTTATATCTTGAAATTAACGAGCTCACAGTCAATCACGCTGACATCCCAACTCAGTCGGAGTGGAAGATTCCGATCAGTAGATTTAGACGATCTCATTTCACTTTTGATTTCTGCTTGCATATTTTTCTAACTCTTTTTGGCCTATCTTCGCAGGTCGTCACCTTCCAAGCCTTTTACTCAATTCCGGGCTCACTCCCGAATTCCAAGCAGCTTTCAGTGAAGCCGGTAAACGTCGTTGGCCTGAAGCTTGGGAAGAGATACTTCAACGCCGAGCTAAGAAATCAGGTAAAATTACTTAGTTACTTTTCCTCTTCTATTCGAACTCTTCCTTACATATTTTTTTTTTCTTTTCTTTGCAGCTTCTGTTAGGGAACCAAAGCCTTTGAAGCCAAAGAGCCGAGCTAAAAAGCCTCGACTTGCTCCTAAACGGAAAGCACCAAAGCCACGAGCTAGAAGAACTCAGACTTCCAACATGATCTCGCTTACCGAGATCCTTAGCTTGTTTGATGAGGAGGAGCCGAACGATGCGGTTCCAGACCCCGTCCCTACTATCGAAGGGATCAAAGAGCAGCCCGATGAATTGCCGCCGGCCATGAACTCACCTGATCAAGCCGGTCAAAAGAAACTGAAGAAGAAGAAGACCTCAAAGAAAATCAAGAGGATTAAAGGTTCTTCTCGGGCCCAAGATGCTGCCGCCGAGCTCAATCCTCCGATTCCTGCGACATCGGACCTCGCGATTCCTCGGGATCAGCTTGAAATAGGCAAGAGAGAGACTGTGCTGAGCACTCTCTGGAGCCAGAGCCGGCTAAGAGGTCCCTTTTGAGGACAACATCGATGCCTGCGCCCACCTCTACCATAAGATCTCCAGCGAGGTCCCGAGTCTTCCGAAGATCTTCGAACTGAGATTCCCGAACCTGTACAAAGGAATCGCGCATACGACTGGCGTGGTAATTTTCTGGTTTATCCTTTTTTATTTCTTTCAGCCATTAGTTCTGATTTTGTCTTTGCTTGCAGCTCGCTATTCAGACCAATACTTTGGTCGCAGGGTATGAAATTGCCCTGTATGACGAGTAGATGAGGGTTGCGGAGCTGGAGGAACGAATCTCCATGGTTGACGCGCGTCTTGCGACCGAGCTCCAAATCAATGACGAGCTTCACAACGCAGTTGACCTGCTGAAGCAGAAGAGTTCGGAGCTCAAAGCGGTCAAGGCTGAACTGACGGAGGCACAAGTCCTTTTATCTCGCGAGTTCAAACACGACAAGGAGCGGTTGCAGGGTTCGGTTGCTCTCTGGAATGATCGGGCGAAGAAGGTTCATACTAAGGCTAGCGAGCGATTGGAGAAAGTCATCCGAAGTCTGGATGATGCCAATCGGGCTCGTAAGCCTTACTTGGTGGTGAATCAGCTCACCGGTGTTCTCGGCTTCATCATAAAGCTGAAGAACAAAGGTCTGTACGAGGTTCCTCCCGAGATGGTGGCCGAGCTGGAGGCGAAGCACGCAGCAGCGCTGAAAGAGTTTAACTCTGTCGACGCTATGTCCTTACTGAAGAGGACAAGCGGATGTCACCACTTCCAGAGGCTGATGAAGAAGCTCCTACCGATCATCCAATCGGAGGCGGACAAGACCAAGTGGGAGTCGAGCAGTTCGGCTCGAACGAAGATATGCTCAATGCGGTTCAAACCGCTGCTTCTAAGACTGTTTAGTCTCTTTGTTTTGCTTTCTCTTGAATCGAACTGAATTGTCCTTTAATGGGACTTTTTATTTTATATGTTTTTTTAACCCTCGGTGGGTTTTGATTTTCGAACTCGTTTGCCCTTGGTGGGTTTTATTTATCTATATTTTGATATTCTGTTTAAGTAATAGATCGGTTTTAGTTCGAACTTGATTTTTAATTTCTTCTGTGGCGAGTTGCGTTAACTCGGGTTATATGTGCAAGTGTTAAAAACTTGGCTTATGGTGCGAATCTGAGGAGTTTGGCTTTGGGTTCAAGCATTGGAGCTCGGCCTGGGGAACCCAAGTGAGTCGTATTGCACTGGAAGAGTGAGCAGGTCGAACTCTAGTGAATGCACGATACGAGCTCAAGGTTTTCTAAGTCGAACCTAAGTATGTGAGATCGGCTCGGCTTATTGTTCTCGGTGACTTAGAATTTTTAGTGCAGGACTGGCCCCGGCTTTATAATGTGGAGTTTACCACGGTACCGTGTGGGTGTTAGCGAGACGGATCTCGGCTTTCTAAGTTTGCATTCATGGGGAATGTTATCGAACAAATAGCTAGTAAGTCAATGTGGGTAAAGTAGAAGTTCGGTATTTCGTGAGTACAGAACTAAAACTTAGACGTTTTTACGTAATAAAATTTTATTGATGTTATAGCTAGACTCGGTGACAAGCTGCCTACGTACCCTTTTGAAAGGGACCAAGCCCTTCGTAGTTCTAAGTACAACGGGTGTTTTCTCAGAACTGAGTAGTTCGGAGGCTTTTTTTTTTAGATCGGAGAACCAATCTAGTAATAGTATCGTTTAAGATGCATTGAATTCCAGGATCTCAAGATCGGGGTTCCATCGAGCTTCATTGGCCCGCCAGGTTTAACGACTTTGATGACTTGATATGGTCCTTCCTAGTTTGCACCTATTTTTCCTGCGTTCTTTTCTTCGGTATTCTGGTAAACTTTGCGAAGTACGAGATCGCCATCTTCGAAGTGACGGCCTTTAACCTTTTTGTTGTAGTAACGAGCTGCCAGTTGTTGGTAGTTGTATCCTGAGTAACGCTCGTTCGCGATGCTCTTCGACTAATTCGATTGTGTTGAGCATCATATCCTTGTTAACGTTAGGTTGCTGAGTGAGCATAGTTCGGCCGATACTAGGAATGTTGAGTTCGGTAGGACACATAGCTTCCGTACCATACGCGAGAAAGAAAGGTGACTGACCGGTAGAACGTCGCGGCGTAGTTCGGTGAGACCATAGGACGCCGTTGAGTTTGTCCGCCCATGTTCCCTTGGCCGTATCAAGTCGCTTTTTCATACCACCGATAATGGTTTTGTTTGTGACTTCGGCTTGCGGGTACCTCGGAGTGGAAAAACTTAGGCGGATTTTCCACTTGGCGCAAAAGTCGGTGAAAATTATGGAAGTGAACTGAGTGTCGTTGTCCGTGATGATCTCATATGAGACACCGTGCCGGCAGATGATTAACTTCTAGACAAACTTCTTGACGTCGATGGCGTGTATCTCGGGGTACGCCTCGGCTTCAACCCATTTGGTGAAATAATCGGTCACGACCAAAACGTATTGTTTCTGGCTTGTAGATCGGCGAAACGGGCCGATGATATCCATTGCCCAGCGCATAAAGGGATATGGTGCGGTAGAGGTCATCAAGAGTTCGGTAGGAAGGTTGATCATCGGGCCGTGATGTTGGCACTTCTCACATCGTGCGGTGAACTTCTCGCAATCCGAGAGCATAGTGGGCCAGTAATAGCTGGCTTTTTTGATCTTGAATGCTAAAGAGCGAGCTCCAAAGTGATTCCCTCCTTCTCGTTCGTGCACTTTCTACATAACTTCCATGATGTCGTTGCCGTGAACACAAGTCAAAAGTGTGCCAGATGCATCCCATCTAAGGAGAGTGTCTTTGGTGACCACGTATTGAGCTACTCGAGCCTTAAGCTGCCGAACTGCCCATTTGCCTGCAGGGACCGTTCCATCGCCAAAATATCCAACTATTTCCAAAGTCCAGTCCTCTGGCTCGTCGTCGCCCTCAGCTTCGATGTCGATTGGGACGTGTTGGCCTTCAGACTCGTCGTCTTGATTAGACTCGTTGTCACTTTGTTCATTCATATCAACGTCGAGATCAGTGACAACTTCCTTAGTCTTTTTCTTTCGGGTGAGGGGTGGTGCGAGGTTGAGATGAGCTTCATAGTCGCGTCGTCTCGTGATAGTATTGCATACGGAGGTGGGCTCGATACTAGGTCGTTCGATTGCCTCAACTGGAATTGTACGCCAGAGGTCAGGATCAGAGTTAGTTGCGAGAGCGGCCAGAGCATCAGCGGAGGCGTTCTCGTCACGCGGTATCTTTGTGAGTTCGAAGGTCGAGAATTCTGAAGCAAGGTCTTTGAGGACATTGAGATATGCATCCATGCGATCGTTCTTGGCTTTGTATTCTCCGTGAAACTGGTTTGCTACAAGTTGAGAGTCGCAGTAGGCATGGATGTGTTCGGCGCCGATTCCTTTGGCAAGGCGTAACCCGGCAATAAGTGCTTCGTACTCGGCTTCGTTATTTGACGCGGGGAAGCCGAGACAAAAACTGCTTATTAATGGTTATCGAAAGCAAAAAAATAAAAAATTCACTTACGATATATTTCCATTTTAAAATTTCTTGACTTCTGTAGTTTAAGTTCTTTGAAAAATAAATCCAACTTTGGTAAACTTAATTTAACAAATATTTAAAAAATATTTAGGAAAATACTTAACAAATCAATTTAGAAAGCAAAAAAAAAAAGATAGTGAAAAAATATGCACAATATGTCAAGTTTAGTTAAATTTACTATTTTTCTCCTATAGCATTTGTAAAAATTAGTAGCTAACAGTGTAACTATTTCTTACAACCATTATAATCCAACGCTAACATAAAACTGTTTAGGAGATTTTTTGGCCTCTAACGGGCAAATCTCCTACAAAAAACATGACGTGAAGACCCAGAAAACTGGTTAAAAGTTTTATGTTTATTGTTAGAAGAATGCCGATTATTAGCCTTCGATTTATAATAGTTGTAAGAAATAGTTATACTGTTAAAAATAATCAATCATTAATTCTTAAATTTTTTGAAAATTAATCTATTAATTTTACCAATTTAGATTTATTTTTTAGTCTTCTGCTTGGCAGTCTAGACATCTATTGAAGGTGACCAGATATACATTTTTATTTAAAAATATTATCATAATTATGCAGAAATTGTATTTTCTAAAGGTGTCTTTTTCAATAAAAATTAATTTTGAATGGGTGCTCCATTTAACATATATGTTGAAATTTTCTTAAAAAGCATTTATACATAATAATATGTGAAAAATAAAAATACACACAACCATTTGTAACATGTCTTATGGTAGAAGAAAGGCGAACAAGTTGACTGAGTTGAGTAACAAGGCCAATGATTTTGAGGCAAACTCAACAACACCTTTACCAATATGAACGTCTCGAAGAAATTGTCAACTCTATGCAAAAAAAAGTTTGTAAATCATTTAATTAGTATTAATTCATGCACTTAATATATTTTATAATATATTTTTTTTAAAATATTGAAAAAAAATTCTTGGATCAGTTATTGTAGACAAAAAAAAAATGCAGAAAAAGATAATCAAATTGGAGAATCAAGTAATAGGGCAAATCAAGTATCCTGCAAGTCTTTGTATCTTTAAAAATAAGTATTCTCAAATTTTACAATTCTTACATTAGAATCATTATACATAATTATTATTTACCAAGATGTACAAATTTTATTGAAGAGTTTGATATAGATCATTTACTAAGTATTTACAAATTTTATTGAAGAGTTTGATATAGATCTATCTTTATAGTATATTTAGGCTCTGTTTGAAAATTGAACTTTAAAATCTGTACGGACTTAAAAAATAATTAAGTCTTAAAAACCCTTAATTAGCCAATTATATTTTATTGATTTAAAAGTCTTCTAAAAAACTGCTTCTAAAATACTCACATTCTTCTCTCTACTTTGTTAAAGCAGAAAAGTATGGCTTTAACTTTTTTTTTTCAAAGTAACAGCCATTATTTTAAAACTAAGTTTTTTCAGTTACAGTCTAAAATTAACCTATAGCCACAGTCATTGCCAATTAATATGAGAATTGCATTGGATAACCATAAGAGTGACCATATCAAAACCTTAGCTACTATATTCTCCGTATAACCTATTAGTTTTTTAAGAAAAATTTATAACTTTATTTTATTTATTTTTCTTTCATCTTTATTTAGTTTTTTCTCTCTCTCTCTGAGCTGATTTTCATTGATTATTTGTAATAAAATACTATATCAAATTCTTAGAATCACTAAAATGTAGTTTTTGTTTACAGATATTATAGTTTAAATTTTTGAAAACAAATATAATTTATTCAAAGTTGCCTATGTACATTAGTGAAAATAAAACAGTCTTTATAGGCGTTCATACAAAAATATAGATTGACTATTTTATACTTTCATACAAAGTAGGCTGAATTAAAGCAATTATCTTCAATACAGTTTACAGGTACTAATTTTCAGATTATTCAAAACAACTATAACTCATGTTGACCTAGAAGAGCTTAAATAAAATTCCAAAGAAAGGTTGCCTGATTTTATAAATTAATGATAATAAAACTCACAGAAGCTCTCTAATAATCATTGAATATATATAAGTGTTGAGAATATCTCCTGATTTCGTCTATCGTTCTTCTCGATTGATTTCTAATGGATTAGAGAAATGATATGTTCTACGAGTAAAGAAAGCAAATCAACACACTCAGAATTTATCCAGTTCGGGTGCAAAACCGCAACCCTACGTCTGGCCGAGACAAGCTCGGAATCCACTATATATCGTCGCCGTGTGTTCACCGGAAAACCTCCCTGAGATACAAATTCGCTCACCGGAACTTTATCTCTCTGTTTTCTCTTCTCTCTCACACAATACAAAGAATCTCTCCTCTCAGAAATTACGATGATTGCTTTCTAACTCAATACAAAGATTACACAGCTTAAAGCTCTTGACCTTATCCGTTGTAACAGCCGTAACAACTCAAGCGCGTAGACCCAACGCTCTAACGGTCACAAGGCTCTGCATCTTCTCCTTTTGAGTCAGGCTTCGAGACCAGCTTTTAACCCAAAGCTTCAATACGACGACGTTCCTTGGAGTTTAATAAACCACCTCGATTTTAATCAATTAAACCTGGTTATTTCTCATTCAGCCTTTAACCGGAACCTGCTGAATGATGTGGATGGTTTGCAACACCACAACACATCCGACAAACTCCACCTTGGTTGCAGAACCAGACAACCAACAAAAACATATAGCGAATTCCATCTCGGATTTCTTCAATCTCAATCTTCAGAGACTCCCAGTAAGCTCAACATTCCTTTGAACTTACTGATAGGTAAAACCTTTGTGAAGATGTCTGCAGGATTCTCATTCGTATGAATCTTAGACACTTCAACTTCATTTTCTTCTACCCTTTCTCTAACATAGCTAAGCCTTACTGCCATATGCTTAGTACGTTCATGGTGTATATTGTTCTTGGCCAATGCAAGAGCACTTTGAGAGTCACAATATATCTCCACCTTCTCCTGTGGATATCCAAACTCTGCACTTAAGCCTCTTAACCAAACCGCCTCCTTTGCAGCTTCAGTCATAGCTACATATTCGGACTCTGTAGTGGACAAGGCTACCACCTTCTGTAGGGTTGACTTCCAGCTAATGACACAACCACCAGAAGTAAATGCATAACCTGAGATAGACCTCCGACGATCTAGGTCTGCAGCATAGTCAGAATCGCAGAAACCACAGATTCTAAACTCATTTCCCTTTGTAAAGACTAGACTCATTCCGGTTGATCCTTTCACATACCTCAGAATCCATTTAACAGCATTCCAGTGCATCTTAGTAGGATTGCTCATAAACCTACTAACCAATCCAATAC
>NW_006256486.1:13883084-13887585 GCF_000478725.1 Eutrema salsugineum
ACTGACATAAGATACCTTATGGACACGTGCTTGACCACAGGCGAGAAAATTTCATTGTAGTCTACTCCCTCCTTCTGAGCATAGCCTTTAGCCACCAATCTAGCCTTGAACCGAGGCTCTTCCACGCCTGGAATCCCTGGTTTTCTTTTGAAAATCCACCTACACCCGATCACCTTCCTCCCTTGGGGCTTAGGGACTAATATCCATGTTGAATTCTTATGCAGAGAATTCATCTCTTCATCAGAGGCAAGCTTCCACTTCTTCTTATGGACATCCCTCATTGCGGCTTTAAAGTCCGTAGGCTCTACTATATCACCATCTTCAGATGCTAAGAGAGCCATGTGAACATAGTCATCATATTTCTTGGGAATCACTACCTGCCTTCTTTCCCGATCACGTGCTAGTTGATAACCTTCCAGACCTTCGTCTTGAACAGATTCATCCCCTGAAACCTCATCCTCAGTGTCAACATTAACCTCCACGTCTCCACCTGAACTGATATCCTTTGTTGAAGAGTCATCAAGTTCAATATCCAGAAAAGCAGTACTTTGCTCTTTCCGAACACCAACATCCTTCAGTAAATCTTTGTAACACTCATTCTCCTTGAATGTGACATTCCTGCTGATGACACATCTCCTATCATCTAAAGACCAAACCTTATAGCCCTTAACTCCAGAAGGGTATCCAATAAAGATGCCTTTCTTGGCCCTTGGCTACAGCTTTCCCTCATCTATGTGATAAAAACAGATGCAACCAAACTTTCTCAAATGGTTAAAACTCGGTGTAGTTTTAGACCATAGCTCCTCTGGAAGTTGACCTTGAATAGCAGATGATGGAGTCCTGTTGATCAGATATACAGACGTATTAACAGCTTCTGCCCAGAAAACATTTGGCAAACCTGACTCACTTAATAAGCTTCTCACTCTCTCTAGAATGGTTCTATTCATTCGTTCAACAACTCCGTTTTGTTGAGGAGTGTGAGGAATCGTCTTATGCCTTGAGATCCCATTGTCTGAGCACAGGCCATCGAATTCTTTGTTACAGAATTCTAACCCATTGTCTGTTCTGAGACGTTTAACCTTTACACCTGACTGATTCTCTACCAGTGCTTTCCATTCAGCAAAACTTTCGAAAGCTTGATCCTTAGTCCTTAGAAAATAAACCCATACTCTTCTAGAATAGTCATCGATCAGACTTAGGAAGTAATGACACTTACCGAGTGATGGAGGAACAGATGGAGAACCCCACAAGTCAGCGTGAACATATTCAAGACATGCTTGACTTGTATGTTTTCCTTTTGAGTAGCTTTGACGATGTGCTTTTCCAAACACACAGCTCTCACAAAACTGAATATGTGACACTTTTTCCTTGTCAAGGTATCCATTTTTAACCAAGATATCCAATCCCTTTTGACTTATGTGACCAAGTCTACTATGCCAGAGATTGGTATCATCTTTCATAGAAACAGCATTTACCTCTTCCGAATGACTACTGCCTTGTAAGAGATACAGCTTATTAATCCTCTTGGCCTGAATTATCGATTTCCCTCCCTTCTGAACCTTCAGCAAACCGTCCTCAGACTTGAAGGTACAACCTTGTTCTTCAAGTGTACCCAGAGACAGGAGATTTCTCGAGAATTCAGGTACGTATCTGACATTCTTGATCAGAACATAAACCATCCGATGTCTTGATCCCTGATGGGAACCAAATACCCATGACTGCAGAGACAGACTCGTTAGCCATCCTTACTGATCCTGCTGTGTACTCTTCCAAGCTTACAAACCATTCCTTTCTAGGGGTCATGTGGAACGTGCACCCGGTGTCCAGAATCCATACTTGTTCATAATCCACACCTGTTGCAGCATTCACCTCTGACACCATCAAGGACTCTATGAACTCAATGCCTGTAACTGCAGAAGACTCCCCTGTAACCTGTGCTTTGTCTTTGTTCTTCTTAGGACAATCACGCTTGAAGTGACCTTCTACACCACAGACCCAACAAGTAGGAGCCGCACCTTTTCCTTTTGCCTTATCCTTTCCTTTGTGAGTCTGTTTTCCTGATTTTTGATCTTTGGTCCATTTTCCTTTATTATTTCCAGAGTACAATACCTCACCCTGAGACTTGCTCCCCTTTTCACCAGATACCAACTCAAGTTGTTTTGAGTGAATAGAGGTTATGACTTCATCCAAAGTTACAGTGGTTTTACCATATTTAAGCGTATCCCTGAGATGACTGAACTGTTTAGGTAGAGACATCAGCAGTAATATAGCTTGATCCTCATCAGAAACCTCAACCATAACATTTCCTAGATCAGTGATAATCCGCAAGAACTCATCAAGATTGTTCTCTATAGAGACCGATTCATTCAGCTTAAAACTGTAGAGTTTCTGCTTCAAGTACATCCTATTGGGCAAAGACTGAGACATATACTGAGCATCCAAGATTCTAATCATCCCTACAGCAGTCTGTTCTTTGATGATCTTACGCAGGATCTTGTCAGTAACACTAGTAACAATCGTACTTCGTACCTTTCTTTGCTTCTTTGCCATTTCTCGATCTGCTTCTGTAACCTTCGAGGTATCCTCCTCAGATTTCCCCTTTCCTGTTTCTCCCTTGATCGGAGAATTTGACAGCTCAAGCTCCTCCGCTTTGTATGCCTCCACAAGACCAAAGCAGATCTAGATTGGCGAACAATCTCTCCTTCCACATATTGTAATCGATCACACCATTGAACTTCTCTATCTCAATCTTTGCGGAAGTCATTGCGATAGAGGTTCAATTCGATCTTCGAAACTCCGATGAGATACTCGAGCTAGATCTTACCCAATCTTCCCGACCTACGCTCTGATACCACTTGTTGAGAATATCTCCTGATTTCGTCTATCGTTCTTCTCGATTGATTTCTAATGGATTAGAGAAATGATATGTTCTACGAGTAAAGAAAGCAAATCAACACACTCAGAATTTATCCAGTTCGGGTGCAAAACCGCAACCCTACGTCTGGCCGAGACAAGCTCGGAATCCACTATATATCGTCGCCGTGTGTTCACCGGAAAACCTCCCTGAGATACAAATTCGCTCACCGGAACTTTATCTCTCTGTTTTCTCTTCTCTCTCACACAATACAAAGAATCTCTCCTCTCAGAAATTACGATGATTGCTTTCTAACTCAATACAAAGATTACACAGCTTAAAGCTCTTGACCTTATCCGTTGTAACAGCCGTAACAACTCAAGCGCGTAGACCCAACGCTCTAACGGTCACAAGGCTCTGCATCTTCTCCTTTTGAGTCAGGCTTCGAGACCAGCTTTTAACCCAAAGCTTCAATACGACGACGTTCCTTGGAGTTTAATAAACCACCTCGGTTTTAATCAATTAAACCTGGTTATTTCTCATTCAGCCTTTAACCGGAACCTGCTGAATGATGTGGATGGTTTGCAACACCACAACACATCCGACAATAAGCCCCATGAAAAACAGAGACATCTAACCTGCAAGAAGAAAGAGAAGGAATCGCATGTGTTTTTTATTTTATTTTCCTTTTATGTTTTATTCTTTTCCAACTTTTGTTTCCAACCAGAACTCCATATTTATAAGATATTTTTCCATTTTAGATATATTTAATTTATATATGAGATGTTTTTTTTGTTTGAACATATATTAGAAAACTATTATCAATTCTAATGTAAAATTATGATAGATATTCTAACAATATCCTTTGGAAGATTAGATAACAGACGTTTTTGTATGCTTCCGAATTGATCTTCTACCATAACACTCTTATATGAGCTAAAAGCTTCGCTTTAGCTTGTGTCATCAGACCGAAATAATTTGTTGCTATGGTGAACATGATATATAAAGAGAGATTGAAACTTTATAGCTTTTTTTTAACCTTAGTCTCTCTTAGAGATTAAAGTCGATTCTTGGAAGTTGGTTTCTTATTAATCATAAGAGACATTTATATAGGCCAATGTACAACCAACCCTAAACCTAAATCAAACCTAAGCCAAAAAGGAAAATCATCAAAACTTTAATTCTAACGTAAAAAGAAAAAGCAACAAAAGTTTTAGAAACTCTTAAATCTGTATTCCTTATCATTACTCACCTCATCGACTAGGTGCATGTCCTCTGGATATTCCTCTAGCTTCTAACAGCTTCTCTGCTTTCTACCATATATTCCACCAAGTTCTCTTCTTCAAAAGGTTCATTCGCTTGATTATTTTTGTCCATGAACAGTGTTATATGAAAAAGGATTGAGTTTCAGACATGTTCTCGCGAGAAGAGTTCATCGCAGTTGAAAAAATGTCTTTTTGCTCGTCACTCTGTCATTTTTTCTGTGGTTAACTTCTTCTAGTACTTCTTTTGTGGAGTAGATTTTACTTCCTCTTGTTGAGGCAGCAGAGCTTCCTTGTATTGCCTGTTAATATCTAGCATTTTTGCCAAACTATTTTGGATTAAGTGTCTAGTTAACGGAGTCATATGTCGTCCAATCGTCTGTGC